>NC_057810.1:69071056-69105648 GCF_018294505.1 Triticum aestivum | reverse complement strand
CCCCCGACCCAGGCGCTCGCCCCCGACCCCGGCGCGCTCGGCCTCGACCTGTCAGCCCTCGTCTCCCTCCTCTGCTTCCTCCCCTCTCAACCTCGATCGTCGTCGGGCCTGCCTCCTCGCCCCTGCACCCTCTGTAACCCCCCTCTCTCTCTGCTAGGGTTCTTCGGTTAATTTACTTAGGTTTTAGTTAGGGCAGTATGTTAATTAGGTTATCTATTTAGTTATGAATTTAGCTAGGTTTCAAAATTAGCTGAATTTATATGCAAATTTGAACTGGACATGTGATATGTGGATATGTCATGTTTTGGACATGTCATGTTTGGAAAATGATCCGAGTGGCCTATGTTACGCCGGAATGTTGATTCATTTCTGTTCCGGTGAATTTCAGGCGCCCGATATGTCCATTTTTTTAGCAAAGGTCATGCCGAAATTTCCCGTGAATAAAGGCATGATTTGTGCTATATAGTTGGCATATCGAGTGCTGGCACATAGATTTCTTTTTATGTCATTTCTCATTTATTCATACTTTTAGAAATAAATGAGGACACTTAATCATAGGAAACATGTCGAACAACGAAGAAACTGGGCCTTCTGACCAAGATGCAGACGAGATGGATTATGAGGGTGAACAAGAGTACCTTGACTATTTGACTGCTAAGCAAGGTTTGCAGGTCGGCCTCGATGATGGTACTGACGCCGACATCGACACCAACGGCGCCGGCACCGATGGCGGCGCCGAGACCGGTGGGGAAGGTACCGGTGGGGAAGATACTGGCGGGGAAGGTACCGGCCACGATGCCGCTACCGAAAAGAGGAAGCATAAGAAGCAGAGGATACGAAAACCTAACAAACTAGGGATTGGACGACTTGTGATCACAAAGATGGCACCTGGCAAGTTTGAGCCGTTAGAGCCAGAAGAACCTCACAAGTGCTATGGGAACCAAGTAGGATGCATCCTACGGGAATGCGCGAGCATCAACAATGATGACCTAAGGAGTAAAGTACATTTGACGCAGTTGCTCCTAACAAAGTTGCACAAGAGATTCAAGTTCCCCATCCGGGATGATAACATAGAACAACCATGGGATGATCCAAAGATGAAAAAGATTAACAATCACGCCATGTGCATGTTCAACAATGATTTGGCCTCCTGGAAAGGGAGGGTGAAACGAGCTATTGAGGCTGATGAACCCCTATCCAAGATTCTGGAGGAAAATCCGACACTTACGGAAGAGGAGTTCAAAAAGTTCAAGGACACTTGCGCTACCGAGGCAGCCAAGGCTAAGGCTGCGAAATTCAAGAGCCTTCAGCAAAGGAACACGGGGAAGCATCGGCTCGGTAGCCGTGGCTACCTCAGTAAAAGGCCCATATGGGACAAGGAGGACGCGGAACGTGAAGCCGTGGGTCTCCCAGACCCCTTCGCGAAGTTCACCAACCCCTTGGAGCATGACTTCATCAGGGCCCGCTACAAGTGGGACAAGGAGAAAAAGGTTTTTTACATGGACAAGATCGCGAGGAAATTGATTAGACTACTGGAGAAGCAACACCAGCTTGCAGCCGAAAGCCGTACTTCTCCGATGAGGCCCAAGTGGGACACCCCTCTCAACCGGGCCTTGAACGAACTTAAGGGACTCCCTTTGGGCCAGTGGCTGCAATATGGTCGTGTGCACGACGCTAGAGACGGCGCCACATGGAAGGTGTTTTACAAAGAGGGCCCGGAGGCCAAGAAGCAGAAAAAGAAGTTTAGTCAGGCAGACATCAACGCGAAGGTGAAGCTTGCGGTCGAGAAAAAAGCAGCTGAGGACGCGGAAAAAACAGCCGAGGAGAAAAATGAGTTGCTACAGCAGGCAGTCAATGCAGCTGTAACTGCCTGCAGAAATGTTTTTGCTACTAACTTGGTTCCAGCTATCATCAACTGGACGAAGGAAAATCCAGACAAGAGGGTACATGATTTCCCGATGCCTAGTGTCGTTGGGAGCAACTCCATGAATAACAACACCATCGCACGATCACTTGCTCACGCAACCGGGCCTCCTCTCGTAGCTGCTCCCGCTCATAGCAGCCTGTCCTCAGTCTCAAGCGCGCTAGGTGGGCCTTCGTCTTTGGCTAAGCTCGACGTCGTCATGGTAATTACATGTCGCACCAACACACACACACACACACACACACACACACACATATATATATATATATATAATATTCCATTTTTGTTGCCTTTCGGTTGTTTTACGCCACAGACATATGTGGTTGCAGGCGAAAGAAACCCCATGCACCATACTCTACTTGATCAAAGGCCAGAAGGTGGACGTGGGAAAGGGGATGATAATGGACCCCTCGCAACCCACGTTCCACAACCAGCCGATCCCCGCTGGGCACTTCAGGGTTAGCTTGATGAGTGTGAAATCAGGGCACGAGGATTTGCCTCCTCCAGTACATCATGTGGGAGCGGACGACGAGACCCCGCCGCGGATTGGAAGCTACAAGGGTTGGGTGCTGCTATGGCCGAAGAATCTTATTCATCTGGAGCCGGCCGAGAGCACACCAATAACCACACATCGACAAGCATGTGCGGAGACCACCACCCAGCCTACGCTATTACCAGCTCCTGTAGTGCCGGGTGAGAGCGGCGGATGACATGATGAAGGGGGTGCAATAGTACTGGCTAATGTAATTTTTCCTGTAGAACAGAGAATGGATGATGAGACAGAGGTCGACCCTATGGATTTCCTCAATACAAACGCGTATGACTGTGACATAGATATGATGAGTCAAACATATGATGAATCGGGCTATAAGCTTGCTAATGAGGATATGGATGATATGCCCGGGCAGGGTCATAGCAGGGATTGCAAAAAGTCTCTCTTCATGAAATCCTCACAGGACACGCCTGAAGATGCCACCTCAATACAGGCTCAATTAGCCGGGCGCGAGGGTCGTACAGTACTTAGCCCGGGAACACTGGGGCAGGGGTTAAGGAAGGGTCTGGAAGGTGTGCCCAAGAAAACGGAGATGAAGAGATCGGGGAAGATAACTGCCTCCAAACAAGCCAGAGCACATAGCAGCCAGACGATGCATTCTGAAGAGCGTGTACCCATGAAAGGTGTGGTCATGTTCCATCTCACGGGTGAGCCGATGCTACCGCCGAAACCGCTGGAGGCACTATCAGGGGATCTCAGGAGACTGCACGACCATGTGTTGTCGACTGAGAAAAGCCTACTAGCCTCAAAGGATCCAGGATATCCGACATACGCGGCTCGTGTGCCTGAGGGGAAGTGCTACATCGAGACACGACCCGCGGGGGTGTTCTTCCTGCGGTTTGACCATATCTTTGAGATGTTTCTAACAAGGCGGCTCGATTTAACAATCGTCCGCCTTTTTGCGCTACATATGAGCTCCGTCATGAAGAGTGAAGAAGTCTCGCAAATCTGTGTGGAGGATTCGTACTACATGCATGAGTCTTTCTTGAGTCTTGGCGACTTTGAGCGTGAAACTGCTAGGGAGTACCTCCAAAACTTCATGGTACAGAATAAGGACCGGGAAATTGTCCTCGTGCCTTATCATCCAAAGTAAGTCAGTTCTGGACAACCCTTTCGTACATTTCAATCATTCCTTCTCTCTCATATGGGGAATAATCTGAGGTGTCTTTTCCCCGCAGCAACGGGCGCGCCGTCCTTATCGTTCTTTACCTGCAAGTCTCCCACGCCGTGTATTTTGACCCTTCCAGAGACTACGAGAAAAAAGACTACACCCACATAATGAATATTCTAGATGATGCTCTCCAAGGCTTCAGCTTTAGAGGTGGCCACGTGCAGATCAGGAAACAAAGGAACAAGAAGATGGGTTTCGCGCATAAAACTAACTTCTCCTGCATCCATGTCCCAAAACCAAGCAAGAAGGATGGATTCTACATCGTCCATCTCATGATTCAGTTCAACACGGATCACCAAAAGCTTCGCATGAGAAGCAGAAATGATGATCATATCCACAAGTGGCTAGAATCTCATGGAGAAGCGGATTATAAACTTAGAGATGACTTCTTTCGCATCCAAAGCGACATTGCGACGATCATCATGAAAGAAGTCGTCGATGAGAAGGGGATGTTCCACCATGGCCCTATATCGTGAGCTGACGTCCAAACTCGCATAGGCATGCAACGTCTAGACCTCACGCCGTTCAAGAAGCTAGGGTTCATCCTTGATGATATGGAAAGATGGAACTTCTAGTGATTTATGATGCCGATGATGATGATATGTGTCGGTTGAACTTGTATACTTTTTGTAGCGATGAAACTTTGTGATCGTCCATGGTCCCTGCCGAACTTGCGTAACGCTACTTTGTTAGTTTGCGTACTGTATGTTGCATCTAGTTGCTAACCCTTTCTTTTTCGGTGTTGCTCTAGTATATTTTGTTGCATATATATGATTGTACATCCTCTTCATGAACATGCATCTCTAACAGGTACCTAGTTTCTTGATGGCGAGATGGAATTGCTATGTCGTGTACAAAGGGAAGGTTCCGGGGGTGTACAACGAGTGGCATGAGTGTCACGCGCAAGTGAATGGGTTCACGGGCGCCATCCATAAAGGCTTCAAAAGCAGACAAGAAGGAGAAGCTAGTTACTTGAGGTTCACGCTAGCGCGAGAGAGGACTCGTAACCGCCACCTCATGTATTGCATAGTTCCACTCTCACTCATAGTGATAGCTCTTCTTGCCTATACGTTTGTTTAGATGGATGACGTTGTTGTAGTTGCAAGTATTCGAGACTTGCATGTATCGCTATTTTTGAGATGATGACAAGATACCACTTTGTGTTGGATGATGTTTATGATGAGACTATTTGTATGTATATGCTATGATTACATTTGTGGTCTCGTAGGCATTTGTATGTGTATCATGATGACATTTCTATGTGCTAAAGATTATTCTATAAATCCTGTTTAAATACAAAACAAATATGCCGAAAAAAAGAAAAAAACTACTTAAATTAGCAGTAGCGAGTGTATAAAAGTTAGCAGCAGCGCCGCGATAGCAGTAGCGCGTCATGGCAAAGCGTGCTAGAGCTACTAGAAGTAGCGAGCTTCCACTAACCGCGCTGCTGCTACACTTGTGTAGCAGTAGCGCCGGTGAGCATGCGCTACTGCTATGTGTTAGCTGTAGCGCCTTATTAGTAGCGCCACTCCCTGCGCTACTGATACACCTAAAACCCGCGCTGCTACTAGCCTTTTCCCTAGTAGTGGTCCTTAATGCACCGCTTGGTGTGCTGAACCTCGAGCATCGTCTGTGGATGTTGCCAACATTTGACATACACGTTTTGATGACTAGGTGATAGTTCAGTGCATAATGCTAACGGTTTAGAATTGAGGCAGCAAAGATGGTTTTGAAACATCGTAGAACATATGAGATTCTCCAAAGACTGAAATTGGGATTTCAGGCTCGTGCCCACGTTAAGAGGTATGAGACCTCTGATAAGTTTCTTAACCTGCAAACTAAGGGAGAAAAGCTCAATCGTTGAGCATGTGCTCAGATTGTCTGAGTATTGCAATTGCTTGAATTGAGTGGGAGTTATCTTCCAGATGAGATAGTGATCGTTCTCCAAAGTCACTGCCACCAAGCTACTAGAGCTTCGTGATGAACTATAACATATCTGGGATAGCCATGATGATCCGTGAGGCACGTAGTGGATATCATTATGCTCTTACTTCGCAGATGATTTGAGTAGACGCTTAGTATATTTACTTGATGAAACACAAGTCTGAATTATTGAAAGGTTCAAGTAATTTCAGAGTGAAGTTGAAGATCTTCGTGACAAGAGGATAAAATGTCTATGATATGATCATAGGGATGAATATCTGAGTTGCGAGTTTAGTACACAATTAAGACATTGTGGAAATTGTTTCACAACTAACACCGCCTGGAACACCATAGTGTATTGGTGTGTCCGAGCATCATAGATGCACCCTATTGGATATGGGGCATACAATGATGTCTCTTATCGAATTACCACTATCGTTCATGGGTTAGGCATTAGAGACAACCGCATTCACTTTAAATAGGGCACTACGTAATTCCGTTGAGATGACACCATATGAACTATGGTTTAGAGAAACCTAAGCTGTCATTTCTAGAAAGTTTGGGGCTGCGACGCTTATATGAAAAAGTTTCAGGCTGATAAGCTCAAACTCAAAGCAGATAAATGCACCTTCATAGTACACCCAAAAACAGTTGGGTATACCTCCTATCTCAGATCCGGATTGTTTCTAGAATCGGGTCCTTTCTCGAGGAAAAGTTTCTCTCGAAAGAATTGAGTGGGAGGATGGTGGAGACTTGATGAGGTTATTGAACCGTTACTTCAACTAGTGCGTAGCAGGGCACAGGAAGTTGTGCTTGTGGCACCTACACCAGTTGAAGAGGAAGCTGAAGATAGTGATCATGAAACTTCGTATCAAGTCACTACCAAACCTCATAGGTCGACAAGGACGCGTACTACTTCAGAGTGGTACGTAATCCTGTCTTGGAGGTCATGTTGCTAGACAACAATGAACCTACAAGCTATGGAAAAGCGATGGTGGGCCCGAACTCCGATGAATGGCTCGAGGCCATAAAAATCCGAGAGAGGATCCATGTATGAAAACAAAGTATAGACGTTGGAAGAACTACTTGATGGTCGTAAGGTTGTTGAGTACAGATGGATTTTAAAAGGAAGACAGACAATGATGGTAAGTGTCACCATTAAGAAAGCTTGACTTGTCGCTAAGATGTTTTCCGACAAGTTCAAGGAGTTGACTACGATGAGACTTTCTTACTCATAGAGATGCTAAGAGTCTGTTGGAATTATATTAGCAGTTACTGCATTATTTATGAAATCTTGCAGATAGGATGTCAAAACATTGTTTCCTCGACGATTTTCTTGAGGAAAGGTTGTATGTGATACAACCAGAAGGTTTTGTCAATCCTGAAAGATGCTAACAAGTATGCAAAGCTCCTGTAATCCTTCTAAGGACCGGAGTAAGCATCTCGGAGATGGAATATATGCTTTGATGAGATGATCAAAGATTTTGGGTTTATACAAAGTTTATGAGAAACTTGTATTTCCAAATAAGTGAGTGGGAGCACTATAGCATTTCTGATGAGTATATGTTGTTGACATATTGTTCGGAAATGATGTAGAATTTATGGAAAGCATATAGGGTTATTTGAAAAGTGTTTTTCAATGGAAAACCTGGATTAAGCTACTTGAACATTGAGCATCAAGATCTATAAGGATAGATCAAAATCGCTTGATAGTACTTTCAAATGAGTACGCACCGTGACAAGATTTTGAAGGACTTCAAAATAGATCGGCAAAGAAGGGGTTCTTGGCTGTGTTATAAATGTGAGTATTGAATAAGACTCAAGACCTGACCACGGCAGAAGAGAGAGAAAGGACGAAGGTCGTCCCCTATGCTTTAGACGTAGGCTCCACAGTATGCTATGCTGTGTACCGCACCTAAAGTGTGCCTTGCCATGAGTCAGTCAAGGGGTACAAGTGTGATCTAGGAATGGATCACGGGACATCGGTCAAGGTTATCCTTAGTAACTAATGGACTAATGAATTTTCTCGATTGTGGAGGTGGTAAATGAGTTCGTCGTAAAGGGTTATGCCGATGCAAACTTTGACACTAATCTGGGTGACTCTGAGTAGTAGACCGGATTCGTATAGTAGAGCAGTTATTTGGAATAGTTCCAAATAGAGCGTGGTAGCTGCATCTAGGAGATGACATAGAGATTTGTAAAGCACACACGAATCTGAAAGATTCAAACCCGTTGACTAATAACCTCTCTCACAAGCGAGATATGATCAAACCCAGTGGGTGTTGGATTTATTACAATCACATAGTGATGTGAACTAGATTATTGACTCTAGTGCAAGTGGGAGACTGTTGGAAATATGCCCTAGAGGCAATAATAAAATGGTTATTATTATATTTCCTTGTTCATGATAATTGTCTATTGTTCATGCTATAATTGTATTAACTGGAAACGTAATACATGTGTGAATACATAGACCACAACATGTCCCTAGTGAGCCTCTAGTTGACTAGCTCGTTGATCAATAGATGGTTATGGTTTCCTGACCATGTACATAGGATGTAATTGATAACGGGATCACATCATTAGGAGAATGATGTGATGGACAAGACCCAATCCTAAGTATAGCACAAGATCGTGTAGTTCGTTTGCTAAAGATTTTCTAATGTCAAGTATTATTTCCTTAGACCATGAGATTGTGCAACTCCCAGATACCGTAGGAATGCTTTGGGTGTACCAAACGTCACAACGTAACAGGGTGGCTATAAAGTTGCACTACGGGTATCTCCAAAAGTGTCTGTTGGGTTGGCACGAATCGAGACTGGGATTTGTCACTCTGTGTGACGGAGAGGTATCTCAGGGCCCACTCGGTAATGCATCATCATAATGAGCTCAATGTGACAAAGTAGTTAGTCACGGGATCATGCATTACGGAACGAGTAAAGTGACTTGCCGGTAATGAGATTGAACGAGGTATTGGGATATCGACGATCAAATCTCGGGCAAGTAACGTACCGATTTACAAAGGGAATATTATACGGGATTGATTGAATCCCCGACATCGTGGTTCATCCGATGAGATCATCGTGGAACATGTGGGAGTCAACATGGGTATCCAGATCCCGCTGTTGGTTATTGGCCGAAGAACTGTCTCGGTCATGTCTGCATGGTTCCCGAACCCGTAGGGTCTACACACTTAAGGTTCGATGACGCTAGAGTTGTTATGGGAAATTGTATGTGGTTACCGAAGGTTGTTCGGAGTCCTGTATGAGATCCCGGACGTCACTAGGAGTTCCGGAATGATCCAAAGGTGAAGATTTATATATGGGAAGTCCTGTTTCAATCACCAGAATGGTTTCGGGGGTTATCGGTATTGTATCAGGACCACCGAAAGGTGTCCGGAGGTCCACCGGGTGGGGCCACCTGCCCCGGGGGACTTCATGGACTGAATATGGGAGGGAACCAGCCCCTAGTGGGCTGGTGCGCCCCTCCCCCAGGGCCCAAGGTGCCTAGGGTTTATAAACCCTAGGGGAGGGGGGCGCCTCCACCTTGCTTGGGGGGCAAGTCTCCCCTCCTGGCCGCCGCCCCCCTTCTAGATGGGATCTAGAGGGGCCGCCCCCTCTCCTCTTCACCCTATAAATAGAAGGGGGTGGGAGGGCTGCAGAACCCTTGCTTTTGGCGCAGCCCCTCCCTCCTCCAACTCTTCCCCCTCCTCCGTAGTGCTTGGCGAAGCCCTGTAGAAATACCACGAGCTCCACCACCACCATGGCGTCATGCTGTCGGAGTTCTCCCTCAACTTCTCCTCTCCCCTTGCTGGATCAAGAAGGAGGAGACGTCCCCGGGATGTACGTGTGTTGAACGCGGAGGCGCCGTCCGTTCGACGCTAGATCGGATCTTCCATGATTTGAATCGCCGCGAGTATGACTCCATCAACCGCGTTCTTGTAACGCTTCCGCTTAGCAATCTTAAAAGGTATGAAGATGCTCATCCTCTTCCTCTCTTGTTGCTAGAATCTCCATAGATTGTTCTTGGTGATGCGTAGAAAATTTTGAATTTCCGCTACGTTCCCCTACATCTATGGCCTTAAGCAAGCCCCTCGCTCCTGGTTTGAGCGTTTTTCCTCTGTGGTGATTGCCGCTGGTTTTTCAGCGAGTGATCATGATCCAGCGTTATTTGTCCACATTTCCGCTCGTGGTCGGACTCTTCTTCTTCTCTATGTTGATGACACGATCATCACTGGCGACAACCCTGAGTATATTGCCTTTGTGAAGGCCCGTCTTAGTGAGCAATTTCTGATGTCTGATCTTGGCCCTCTTCGCTACTTTCTTTGGATCAAAGTCTCTTCTACCTCCGATGGCTTTTTTATTTCCCTGGAAAAGTATATCCATGATCTTCTTGCTCAATGCTGCTCTCACTGATGAGCGCACTGTTGAGACACCCATGGAGCTCAATATTCACCTCCGTGATACTGATGGTGACCCCTTGTCTGATCCGACGCGTTATCGTCATCTTGTTGGGAGTCTTGTCTATCTAGCTATCACTCGACCAGATATATCTTATCCGGTCCATATTATGAGTCAGTTTGTCTCTGCTCCCACTTTGGTTCACTACAGTCACCTCCTTCGTGTTCTCCGATATCTTCGAGGCACGATCTCTCACCATCTGTTCTTTCCTCGCTCCGGTTCATTACAGCTTCAGGCCTATTCGGATGCTACGTGGGCTAGTGATCCCTCGGATCGCTGTTCACTTTCTGCTTACTGTGTTTTTCTTGGTGGTTCACTCATTGCCTGGAAGATGAAGAAACAGACTACAGTTTCTCGTTCGAGTGCAAAGGCTGAGTTGCAAGCTAAGGCTCTTTTGACAGCAGAGGTGACTTGGTTACGGTGGTTGCTTCAGGATTTTGGTGTTTCTGTCACGACACCTACTCTTCTACTGTCTGACAGTATAGGTGCTAACTAGAGCACATCATGGCTTCTATCTCTCCAAACTCAGTGTTGTTTATCCACCATGAGTTTGAGGGGGGGGGGGGTGTTAGAGTTATATTTATATAGTCATGTAGCCTTTTGTCTTTACCCCATTGTATAAGGGGTTTTCTGCATATTACCTGCACTTGTACATGTATATATACTGGCCTATGGCCCCATGGGAATACAAGTTGCATATTTCCTAACAGCAGCAACAGCCATCATTCAGCATTCTTACATACAAATAATTATTTTTGATGTTGGTTGTTTTCTTTTGGGAATGAGCCCGGTTAGCTCGGCAAACTCGATGTGCACCGTGCAGGTTTTGGCCCTCGAGTGTTCTAATAATGCTCAATTGAGTGCAGTTCTTGACGTCCTCAGGTGGTTGCACTATTTGGAAAAGCTCTATGTCACTGTGAGTATTCATCTTTGCTTGCTTGAAATGTACGCTTTGATTAACATGTTAAGTAGTCTAGTTAGCAATGCTTTAATATATTCCTTTTTTTCTGCTTCGCAGTTTCATGCACACTGTAGGAAGTTTAAGCAAAATGTAACATCCGTATGACACACTACATCCAGTGGAATGCCTTCAGAACCCAACTATTTTATCAATTGTGCATTAAATATGGCCTAGTATTTTATAAAATTGATTTGGTCCAATTTTGCAACAAATATATGGTAGGTCCTTCACAAAAAAAACTCATTTCTGGCACTCGGAAAATGGAAAATAAATTTTCCATGCAAAGAAAATGAAAACTCCCTTAGGAAACATTGTTTGGAATTCCAAGATGCCCCCTTGTGCACGATATAAGATCATTTGAACAAACTTTGCCATGAATGTGGCCATAAGATTGATCATTTGGCTTGAAAGCCATGAATCTTCACGCATGATAGCTTGTTTCTGAGAACACTTTTTTAAAATAATTTCCGTATTACAAGTTTATTATTTTTCCTAGAAATTTGGTCACATATAATGACATAATGCGAAGGTTTTCCAATTTTTTTTTGTTTTTTTTGAATTTTTATGCCCATTTCAAAATGCAGTCAAACGACGGGCTTGACCATTCCTAGCTAGTGGTTGAATCTTGGAAAACTTTTGGTGTTTCTCTAATTAAATAGATACTTTTGTACCTAAAAATAATTTTTAGAAAAAATAAAAAGCAAACTATGAGGCAGCTGTATTTCAAATTTCACCCGCTTCCAACTGAATGGACAGAAATTTTTCTTTTTCACGAGAGGTGGATCAAAACTTTTGACACCCAACAATTTGCTCAATTGTGCATTAAATATGCCCTAGTATTTTAGAAAATTAATTTGGTACAATTTTGCAACAATTATTTTGTAGGTTCTTCACAAAAAAAACTCATTTTGGGAGCTCGAAAAATGAAAAATGATTTTTTCGTCCAAAGAAAATGAAAAATTCCTTAGGCATCATTGTTTGCCATTCCAATATGCACCCTTGTGCACAATATGAGATAATTTTAAGAAACTATGCCATGAATGTGGCCATAAGATTGATCATTTGACTTGACAGCATTGATCTTCACACATGATAGCTCGTTTCTGAGAACACTTTTTAAAAATAATTATCGCATTACAAGTTTATTAATTTTCCTGGAAACTTGGTCACATATAATGACACAATGCGAAGGTTTTCCAATTTTTTGATTTTTTTGAATTTTTTATGCCCGTTTCAAAATGCGGTCAAAACGACGGGGTTGACCGTTCCTAGCTAGTGGTTGAATCTTGGAATTTTTTTGGTGTTTTTCTGATTAAATAGGTACTTATGTAACTAGAAATAATTTTTTGAAAAAAAATAAAAAAAGCAAACTATGAGGCAGCTGCAGTTCAAATTTGACCCGCTTCCAACTGAATCAACGGAATTTTGTCTTTTTACGAGACGTGGATCAAAACTTTTGACACCCAGCCATTTGCTCAATTGTGCATTAAATATGTCCTAGTATTTTAGAAAATTGATTTGGTACAATTTTGCAACAATTATTTTGTTGGTTCTTCACAAAAATACTCATTTTGGGAGCTCGAAAAATGAAAAATGATTTTTTCGTCCAAAGAAAATGAAAAATTCCTTAGGCAACATTGTTTGCCATTCCAATATGCACCCTTGTGCACAATATGATATAATTTGAAGAATCTATGCCATGAATGTGGCCATAAGATTGATCATTTGACTTGACAGCATTGATCTTCACACATGATAGCTCGTTTCTGAGAACACTTTTTAAAAATAATTATCGTATTACAAGTTTATTATTTTTCCTAGTAACTTGGCCACATATAATGACACAATGCGAAGGTTTCCAATTTTTTGATTTTTTTAAATTTTTCATGCCCGTTTCAAAATGCGGTCAAAACGACGTGCATGACCGTTCCTAGCTAGTGGTTGAATCTTGGAATCCATTGACACATGGATCGATGACATGGCGCCCATCCATCCATCCATCTCTTCATCTCACATCTACCATCCATCTATCTACAGAAAAGAAGGAAAAAAAGATAATGAAAAAAGGTAACCCCCCACCCGCAGCCCAAGTATCCAAACCCTAACTCAGATCCCATCTACCCCCTCCTCCCATCGCACTCCTCCTCCCTCGTCTTCATGTCCTCGCTGCCACGACGGCTCCCGACCCAACTCAGATCCCATCGACTACCATGACGCGTCGTCGCCGTTGCACCTTCCACCACCGACGTCCCCGTCTCGCATCGTCCCCGTCAACTTGCAGACACCCCGCATCGAGCCCAACAAAACCTCACGCGCCCCCACACCTTCTTCGCCGATGTAGCCATGACGGCGGTGGCGACCGTGAGCTAGGCCGGCATGGTGACCCCGCACCGTGCCGCTGCCGCAGCCCGATCCACGATAGCTAGCTCCGCCGCAAGGAGCCTGGAGGACCATCCTTCCAGGTGAGAGATCGACTCTCCCCCGTCTGTCACATCCCTAGCTTCTGGTATGCACTAGGCTAGACCTCATGTGTGCATCATGTTTAACTTTTGAATGAACTTGAAATGGGGATTGCTCAAACCCTAGCATTAAAGGAATTCACTAGTT
Source organism: Triticum aestivum (assembly GCF_018294505.1). Classification (NCBI taxonomy): domain Eukaryota; kingdom Viridiplantae; phylum Streptophyta; class Magnoliopsida; order Poales; family Poaceae; genus Triticum; species Triticum aestivum. The sequence goes on along the minus strand of NC_057810.1, from coordinate 69,092,049 downwards.
TCACCTAAAATACTTTCAAGTAAGTCCAAATGGCTTTCAAAAATGTTCATGATTTTTGACAAAGGTGAAAAACCTCTACCAAAAATGATGCCAATATTTTTGGGCCATTATGGATTTTTGAATAATCCATATTGTATTTGAATTGGGGCATTTAAATACTATTAATATTTTTAAATGCTCCAACAATTCTGAAAATAGTTAAGGGCCTCTGTAATAATTCATTTATTGGCCACAATTATTTGCAGGATTTATTAAAATGATTTGGGCTATAAACTAAATCAGAAACAAAACTACAGAAATAGAAAAGAGAAACAAAATAGAAAAAAAGGGGAGAGAGGCCACCTGGGCCACTTACCTGCTTACCTGCCTGGCCCAGCTTCTCCCGCGGCCCAGCCCAGCCCATCTACCTCGCCGCTCATCGTCTTCCTCTGCCAGTAGGCAGAGGCGAGGCGTGGCGCGCGCCCGAGAGCCCCGGCCACCTCCTGCTTCGTGCTGGAGGCCGCCCTTCGTCCTAATTCGCGCCACGACGACGCCCCGTGTCCTCTCTCTCTTTTCCCTCACTCGCTGCATTCCCTCTCCCTCCTCTGTCTCTCTCCCTCGCTCATCCCCGGACGCACCGAGACCGCCGACGAGCACCACCGGAGCCACCAGCATCCCCACGCCCAGCCAGTTAGGCCACGAGCTCCGCCTTGGATCCGGGAAGCTCTACCACGACGCACGCGACGCCGGGTGCCCTGAAGCCACGCCATCACCGCCATCTTCATCGCCACGGCCGGCGATCGCCGCCGTTCGATTCGCAGCACCGAAGACGCCCCCGAGCTCGCTGACCACCTCATCGGTCTCCCTGTGAGCTCCTGCTGCCTCCTCTTTGCTCGCCCCCTCTGTTCCCGTCCCCTAGCTCCATCTTCCGACCACGGCCGAGCTTGCCGCCGCCGTGCCATGTCGTTGCCGTGGCCAGGGCCATCCCAGCGTGCGCCTGAGCGCGTCACCATGTTCGCCGCCCTCCCAGGAGCCCGCAGCACCCTTCAGTCTCTCCTCTAGTGCTCTATAGCGCCACCCCAGGATTGCCCGAGCTGCTGCCGCCGCCAAACCTCGTCGCCGACCACTTTTCCGGCCACCCCAGCACCTGTCACCGCCACCACTAGATGCGCGCCACTGCGCGCGTTCGAATGCAACAAACCACGGCCGAAACGATGCCATGTGGCTCATTTCCGAGCCCTCCGCGGCGTCTGGACTCGCCGGCGGCTAAACGCCGGCGACCGCTGACCCGATGACCGGCGTGGGTTGACCCCACTGCCCGGTTTGACCCCCCTCTCTCTCACTGACCTGCGGGCCCCGCCCGGCTAATTAGGCTAGGATTAGTGTTAACTAAATATTAGTTAGTTTAATAGACACTGACAATGGGCCCCAGGCCACTAACTAAATTAGATTAGTTAGGTTAGTCACTGACGGATGGGACCCACAGGTCAGGATTGACCTGGACCAGCCCGTTGACCTGCTGACGTCATCATGACGTCAGTATGACGCAGTATTTGTTTCTGGAATTAAAATAAATCAAAAATGATTTATTAATTTCAGAAAAATAGCTAAACTTCAATAAATCATAGAAAATTAACCGTAACTCCAAATTAAATAATTTATATATGAAAAATTATCAGAAAAATTCAAGGAATCCATCTGTACCATTTTCATGCATGTTTGAACAATGTTTGTCCTCTGTTTTGGACAAAACAAATAAAGGGCATTTAAATAATCATATATGGAGTTTGAATTTGAATCTTGTATTCAAACCAACTTCATTTAATCTGTTGCTAGTTGCATTAGCTCAAAACACATTCATTTTGCCATGTCATGATCATGCATCATATTGTGCATTGCATTGATTGTGTTCCCTTCTGTGTTGCCGGTATTTGTCCCCTCTCGATAGACGTGTACCGACGATGTGATCGATGACACCAATGAAGAGCTATATTATCTTCAGAAGTGCCAGGCATGCAAAACCCCCTTGTTCATTCCGATACAATCCTACTCTCTCGCTCCTGCTCTCTTTTACTGCATTAGGACAACACCGATTCAACTGTTACATGCTGCGGTAGTTGAACCCCTTTATCCTTTGCATGACCTGTCATTGCCACAGTAAATAGATGAAACCCACTAGTATGAGTAGGAGTTGTTTGAGCCCTGTTGTGCCTACTCATTCATGCTTGTTTGTCATGCCTGCTACTGCTTAGAGTTGAGTCAGGTCTGATTCATCGGGGATGAATCAGAGGTGTGTGAACATGTCCTACTGTGTGTGAGCTAAGTGTGTGAACACGATTTGGTAAAAGGTAGCGGTGAGAGGCCATGTGGGAGTACATGGTGGGTTGTCTCATTGAAGCCGTCCTCAGGAACTGAGTTCTGTGTTTGTGATCCATGATTCAGCTACTACCATACATTGGGCCCTGAAATATGACCCCGCTCGACTTCTTATTCACCCTAGTCCTCTGTCCAGGAGTTGCAAGTAGTTTCTGGTGTTTGTAGCTTACTGGAGGCCGTGGACAGCGCTGACCGTAGGGGTGGGCTGTGATGCGGTAGGTACGTGGCACGGTGTACCGGATGCCCGTTTGGTATCTCGGGAACCCTGTTCACATCGTTTGGGGCTGTGAGCAAAACTCCGGCCGGATCTCCTCATGGATGGAACCCGAATAGGCGATAAACCTGGACTAGAGACTTGAGTGTTTAGGTAGGTCGTGGTCTACACCCACGTCGGCTTTCGCTTGAAGTCTGCCGAGCACATGTCGTGTGCAGACGCTAAGTGGTGGAAACATGTATGAAGAAGTACACCCCTGCAGGGTTAACATCATCTATTCGAATAGCCGTGTCCGCGGTAAAGGACTTCTTGGTTGCTTATATCAGTTCATAGACAAGTGAAAGTGGATACTCTAAAATACGCAAGATAAGCGTGAGTGCTATGGATGGCGTTCTCGTAGGGAGACGGGAGCGGATCCATAGTGGTGTATTGATATGGTGAATATGTGGACTCAAGAGTTACTTGCAGTCGTAGTTCAGGATAGCCACCGAGTCAAAGCTGGCTTGCTGCAGTTAAACCCCACCATCCCCTTTGTTGATAATGATGCATATGTAGTTAGTACTGATGTAAGTCTTGCTGGGTACATTTGTACTCACGTTTGCCTATTTTATGTTTTTGCAGAGAGACTTCAGTCTCACTAGTAGTTCCGCTTGGACTTCGACGTTTAGCTTGTTACCTCAGCTACGATCTTGTGCCTCGGCAGGATTTGGTAGATAGTCAGGCTTCTCAGCCTTTTTCATTTATAGATGTCTGTACTCAGACATGATAGCTTCCGCTTGTGCTTGATTTGTATGCTCTGAATGTTGGGTCATGAGACCCATGTTTGTAATATCTCGCTCTTCAGAGCCTATTGAATAAATTACTTGAGTCGTAGAGTCATGTTGTGATGCCATGTTGTATTTGCACATATCGAGCATATTGTGTGTATGTTATTGAAATGCTTGGTATGTGTGGGATCTGACCATCTAGTTGTTTATCTTTAGTAGCCTCTCTTACGGGGAAATGTCTCCTAGTGTTTCCACCGAGCCATGGTAGCTTGCTACTGCTCCGGAGCACTTAGGCTGGCCGGCATGTGTCCTTCTTCGTTCCTGTGTCTGTCCCTTCGGGGAAATGTCACGCGATGAATACCGGAGTCCTGTTAGCCCGCTACAGCCCGGTTCACCGGAGTCCTGCTAGCCCAGTGCTACAGCCTGGATTCACTCGCTGATGACCGACACGTTCGATGCTGGGTCATGGATGCCTGTCCCTGTAAGTCTGTGCCACTTTGGATTTACGACTAGCCATGTCAGCCCGGGCTCCTTATCATATGGATGCTAGCGACACTGTCATATACGTGTGCCAAAAGGCGCAAACGGTCCCGGGCAAAGGTAAGGCGACACCCGTGGGAATACCGTGCGTGAGGCCGCAAAGTGATATGAGGTGTTACATGCTAGATCGATGTGACATTGAGTCGGGGTCCTGACAGTGTTGGTATCAGAGCTTGACTGCCTGTAGGATTACCAAGCCAAACTGGTCGAAGTTGAGTCTAGAAATTCTTTAGTTATATAAGGGAATTGATTGTGGGATGGAACGTAAGGCTCTTTTTACTCCTTATACCTTATGCCTTCTGATCTGAGTCATCTTATCTTTCCTGCGGGGATTAAGAACTAGGCTATCTTTTCTTTCTATCAGGATCTCGTGTTACTAATCCGTAGACTTATAAGATTTTTGGACTTAAGCCTCTGTTCAGTTCCTACTACTTCTGTATGTTAACCGCTGATCTCGAGACCTTGATATTGTGCTTCTGAGTGGTTATGCTACCATTTATGTGAATGTCTCAAATTTTTTCTGAGCATTTACAGCCGTTATGCTGTCCGAGTCATCCCAGGTTTCTAAACAATCTGATGCACTTGCAAATCCTTTCCCTCTGGTTTTGATGTTCCTTTGGGCCAGGTTAATCACACTAAATGCTGAGTTGAGGTATTCTATTGCCTCGACATATATGTTGGAATTATTATTAAGACCCTAGGCGTCTTAGGGGATCATCTAGTAATCTAGCCATGATTGTGTCCTAGTGTGATGATTCTGGCCTTTATTCTCAAAAGCATCCCGTGATGCCATCTAGTTAGTAGGTATTCTACTCCTGGGTTTTGAACCCGAGATTCACTCCACTTACTTCATGTTGATAGTGTTTGCTAGTTCCTTTAGGATATTAGTAACCTTTGCGATAATCCTCGAGGTTCATGATACATCCTTTTCCAATTACCATGAACCATTCTTGGCAGGAGTTCTTCTGAACCAAAATATGACAACAAGAGTGCTCTCGATGAGTTCTCCATGCTATACTGTGACTCTGCCAGCTCAACCTTTCTGCATGGGTTATCCGGAAGAATTATGTTGAACCTGGTTCGACATACTAATCTATGCATCCACAACTCAGAAAGTTATATGTTCCTTTGAGTTGTCCCTCCTTAGTTGTTTTCTGGCCTCGTCTATCAATTGATAGTCAGGAGTAGTTGTGCTTTCGTGTTCCTCGATGCCCACTACTCTTGTGGTCCGTCAAGCCATTCTATCGCGGAATGACTAGGAGAAACAAACTCCAGTACCTCTTCCATATCCAGGATTGGGTCAAAGAAGTTGTGCTCCGCAGAACAAATTGCTAATCCAGCTTTTGATTCTGTTCTACCCTGAAGTATTACCGTCTTATGTCAGGATTTTCATGAGGATTGCACCGGCTCTTGTGAATTCTTGATGTAGTGATACTTCTCGCCATCATTATTCATCCCTCGGTTCCGTGTTGTCGCAACCGGAAGGCCGACAAGTGAATCATGATGTGTGAATTCAATACTCCTAGCAACCTCGTTGCTTGGTAGTTAAAGGATAATAATTTCAATCTTAGCATGTTGGTTTTTAAATCATCTCTCTAAGACTGATCGTGCTACCTAGTCCTTACTTCGGTACACCCTTCGATTGATGAGTTAGGATCTTGTCAAGTCCTCACTCATTTGATCATATCGTCTTGCCCTCAAAAGCGAGATTGTTCTCGAGCTTAGTAACATACCGGTGGTTCGTGATTTTCTGGATGTCTTCTCGGAAGTATTACCAGGTTGTCACCTGACTGTTATGTTGAGCTCGTGATCAAGTTGGTTTCTTGTCAACCACCCTTTCTCCAAGAATCTGTGATGGATATCCCGGAGCTAGTTGGTTAAGCTAGACAACAACTTGGAGAGTTGGAAGATAAAAGCTTGCCTGACTTAGTTCGTTCCAAAGGGATATTCTTGTGTAGTGTGTGTTGAAGAAAGATGATATCTTCATCGATTGGTCCCTGTGATCAGTTGCTGGACCTATTGTCTTATCAATCCTTTGATTTGAGTGTGGGCTATCGTCAAATCAAATCAGTACCAACGATGCTGGTAATGTTGTCTTATTCGTGGTTGATCCCTCGAGCATACACCATTACATCTTTGGTCAGACCAATGTTATCACCGTGTTCACTTAACTATGGAATTCCTTTTAAAAGGAAACCTAGATGAATTGTTGTTGAGCCCATTGGCAACATCCTTATCTCCTCCATGATTTTGTTGAACATTAAGCTAGCGTTGGAAACTTTTGAAAGCATTTCTTCATGCTAACTCATGAAGTATTTGTTTGATGAAAGGAGTGACTTCCTCTTATACACGTGCATTTGGTGAAAGTTGCCGCCGTGGATTTGAGAAAGTTAGTTTTGCTTCCTCTGGAATCATCCCAAGTCAGTCATGCATACGTGCGAAGTATTCTGTGGTCTGGAGACTTGCAACCTTCATTCCATATGTGTTCCGAGCACACCAAGCCACTGATTGAGTTGTTCAAAGATAAAGGAGTCTGTCCAAGGTGAACTCTTTGGACTTCCACGCGTGGAGACTTCGATGTCATTAATGATGGTTCCCCCACCTAAACTCGATAGTGTTTTATTATAAGACTACCACGTGGTCATGTTGTCTGGGACAGCGTGTTCACATGTTTGTAGCAGAACCAGCTCATGTTTTGGAGCTTGCTATCGTAGTTCATCTCCCGAGAATCTTGCAACGTCATCTCGTCGATTCGTGTTGCAAACTTCCGTTTTTCTTCCTGGACTCGATGAGTCTGGAATATCCTGACACCAACCAGATCTGAATCTCAGGCAGATATGATGGTTGGAATATTTCCCAAGAATTATAATATTGGTCCCTCGAAAACCGGTAAAGTGGATGTCGTGGCCAACACACCCAGCCGGAAGACCTGTTATTATAATATCTTGATTGAGGAAGTTGGCCACCTCCCCATAGGGATTTCGTAAGATTTACTCCCTAGTTGCCCCTATGGATTTTGAGATCTCGAAGTCCGACCTTTTTACTTGATGTTCTAGATAACAAACCATATCTATGAATGGGTTACGCTAGCACATCAAGGAGAACATTAGAAGCGGAGTGCTAAATGTCTCTCGGTCGATCGTTCAGATTTTGTTCCTTGGCTCACTAAGATGAAATCTGAGAAAGTGTTATCCTCCATCACCATTCATCATGGTAGCAAGTTGTGTTGCCAGGATCCTTGACACGGATGTTGGTAAAACCTTGATGATTAGGGAATTGCTCAAGTTCTTGAGAGCACGCGCAAGTGCTAGGTTTGATCGTCGGCATTAACTGTATAGCGCTCTCAGTTTCCTCGGTTATGCTATAACCATTCCAATAGTGGAATAACTCTCTACTGTTGGGTTCTTCCCTAGTTACCGGAATCATTCCCATCATTTGCATTTTGTTCCCAGCTTGCACCGCCAATGTGCCATTCTACCATGGGTCTCTTCCATTTCCGGTGATAAGCAAATTCATCCATTACGTTGTCTTCAACAAGGTAATCCACATCATCCAAGTCCGAGTATGCCATTCTACCGACCCCCTCCAAATGATCGATTATGATTTGCCTTAAGCTGGTATAAAGAGTTGCAATGATCTATGAATCAAAGGTAATTCTTTTTCCACTTAAGGGAAGATGTCTACGAGCCACGGTTCCGAAGGTGTCTCGTTGTGGTATCATGGCAACTCAACTCCTCGCTACATTGACAACCGTTCACCACCCTCTTAGGTGTGGCATTGTTGTCTACCTAGTGAAACCTTGCCATCTGCTTCACTCCATTCCTATGGGTGTGTGCTTCGTCTCTCAGCTCAAGAGATGTTGCTATGTCTCATTCCGTGAGTTAATCCTGAGTTGTTCGTTCTTTAAGAAGATTAATTCTTCCAGAGTTTTCCTTTCCTCTTCTTGTCATGATTATCTGGAGTTCTCAGAGCAAGACGACAAGACAAAGATGGTGTTCAAATCAACGTTCCTATGAAGTGCAACCTGGATCGTGAAGATTATACTAGTTTGCGTTACCCCTTCACCTTACCCTACGCTTGAATCTCGAGACGAGATCCTTGTTTAGTGGGGGTGAGTTGTCACATCCCTAGCTTCTGGTATGCACTAGGCTAGACCTCATGTGTGCATCATGTTTAACTTTTGAATGAACTTGAAATGGGGATTGCTCAAACCCTAGCATTAAAGGAATTCACTAGTTTCACCTAAAATACTTTCAAGTAAGTCCAAATGGCTTTCAAAAATGTTCATGATTTTTGACAAAGGTGAAAAACCTCTACCAAAAATGATGCCAATATTTTTGGGCCATTATGGATTTTTGAATAATCCATATTGTATTTGAATTGGGGCATTTAAATACTATTAATATTTTTAAATGCTCCAACAATTCTGAAAATAGTTAAGGGCCTCTGTAATAATTCATTTATTGGCCACAATTATTTGCAGGATTTATTAAAATGATTTGGGCTATAAACTAAATCAGAAACAAAACTACAGAAATAGAAAAGAGAAACAAAATAGAAAAAAAGGGGAGAGAGGCCACCTGGGCCACTTACCTGCTTACCTGCCTGGCCCAGCTTCTCCCGCGGCCCAGCCCAGCCCATCTACCTCGCCGCTCGTCGTCTTCCTCTGCCAGTAGGCAGAGGCGAGGCGTGGCGCGCGCCCGAGAGCCCCGGCCACCTCCTGCTTCGCGCTGGAGGCCGCCCTTCGTCCTAATTCGCGCCACGACGACGCCCCGTGTCCTCTCTCTCTTTTCCCTCACTCGCTGCATTCCCTCTCCCTCCTCTGTCTCTCTCCCTCGCTCATCCCCGGACGCACCGAGACCGCCGACGAGCACCACCGGAGCCACCAGCATCCCCACGCCCAGCCAGTTAGGCCACGAGCTCCGCCTTGGATCCGGGAAGCTCTACCACGATGCACGCGACGCCGGGTGCCCTGAAGCCACGCCATCACCGCCATCTTCATCGCCACGGCCGGCGATCGCCGCCGTTCGATTCGCAGCACCGAAGACGCCCCCGAGCTCGCTGACCACCTCATCGGTCTCCCTGTGAGCTCCTGCTGCCTCCTCTTTGCTCGCCTCCTCTGTTCCCGTCCCCTAGCTCCATCTTCCGACCACGGCCGAGCTTGCCGCCGCCGTGCCATGTCGTTGCCGTGGCCAGGGCCATCCCAGCGTGCGCCTGAGCGCGTCACCATGTTCGCCGCCCTCCCAGGAGCCCGCAGCACCCTTCAGTCTCTCCTCTAGTGCTCTATAGCGCCACCCCAGGATTGCCCGAGCTGCTGCCGCCGCCAAACCTCGTCGCCGACCACTTTTCCGGCCACCCCAGCACCTGTCACCGCCACCACTAGATGCGCGCCACTGCGCGCGTTCGAATGCAACAAACCACGGCCGAAACGATGCCATGTGGCTCATTTCCGAGCCCTCCGCGGCGTCTGGACTCGCCGGCGGCTAAATGCCGGCGACCGCTGACCCGATGACCGGCGTGGGTTGACCCCACTGCCCGGTTTGACCCCCCTCTCTCTCACTGACCTGCGGGCCCCGCCCGGCTAATTAGGCTAGGATTAGTGTTAACTAAATATTAGTTAGTTTAATAGACACTGACAATGGGCCCCAGGCCACTAACTAAATTAGATTAGTTAGGTTAGTCACTGACGGATGGGACCCACAGGTCAGGATTGACCTGGACCAGCCCGTTGACCTGCTGACGTCATCATGACGTCAGTATGACGCAGTATTTGTTTCTGGAATTAAAATAAATCAAAAATGATTTATTGATTTTAGAAAATAGCTAAACTTCAATAAATCATAGAAAATTAACCGTAACTCCAAATTAAATAATTTATATATGAAAAATTATCAGAAAAATTCAAGGAATCCATCTGTACCATTTTCATGCATGTTTGAACAATGTTTGTCCTCTGTTTTGGACAAAACAAATAAAGGGCATTTAAATAATCATATATGGAGTTTGAATTTGAATCTTGTATTCAAACCAACTTCATTTAATCTGTTGCTAGTTGCATTAGCTCAAAACACATTCATTTTGCCATGTCATGATCATGCATCATATTGTGCATTGCATTGATTGTGTTCCCTTCTGTGTTGCCGGTATTTGTCCCCTCTCGATAGACGTGTACCGACGATGTGATCGATGACACCAATGAAGAGCTATATTATCTTCAGAAGTGCCAGGCAAGCAAAACCCCCTTGTTCATTCCGATACAATCCTACTCTCTCGCTCCTGCTCTCTTTTACTGCATTAGGACAACACCGATTCAACTGTTACATGCTGCGGTAGTTGAACCACTTTATCCTTTGCATGACCTGTCATTGCCACAGTAAATAGATGAAACCCACTAGTATGAGTAGGAGTTGTTTGAGCCCTGTTGTGCCTACTCATTCATGCTTATTTGTCATGCCTGCTACTGCTTAGAGTTGAGTCAGGTCTGATTCATCGGGGATGAATCAGAGGTGTGTGAACATGTCCTACTGTGTGTGAGCTAAGTGTGTGAACACGATTTGGTAAAAGGTAGCGGTGAGAGGCCATGTAGGAGTACATGGTGGGTTGTCTCATTGAAGCCGTCCTCAGGAACTGAGTTCTGTGTTTGTGATCCATGATTCAGCTACTACCATACATTGGGCCCTGAAATATGACCCCGCTCGACTTCTTATTCACCCTAGTCCTCTGTCCAGGAGTTGCAAGTAGTTTCTGGTGTTTGTAGCTTACTGGAGGCCGTGGACAGCGCTGACCGTAGGGGTGGGCTGTGATGCGGTAGGTACGTGGCACGGTGTACCGGATGCCCGTTTGGTATCTCGGGAACCCTGTTCACATCGTTTGGGGCTGTGAGCGAAACTCCGGCCGGATCTCCTCATGGATGGAACCCGAATAGGCGATAAACCTGGACTAGAGACTTGAGTGTGTAGGTAGGTCGTGGTCTACACCCACGTCGGCTTTCGCTTGAAGTCTGCCGAGCACATGTCGTGTGCAGACGCTAAGTGGTGGAAACATGTATGAAGAAGTACACCCCTGCAGGGTTAACATCATCTATTCGAATAGCCGTGTCCGCGGAAAAGGACTTCTGGGTTGCTTATATCAGTTCATAGACAAGTGAAAGTGGATACTCTAAAATACACAAGATAAGCGTGAGTGCTATGGATGGCGTTCTCGTAGGGAGACGGGAGCGGATCCATAGTGGTGTATTGATATGGTGAATATGTGGACTCGTGTGCGCCACCTCAAAAGAGTTACTCGCAGTCGTAGTTTAGGATAGCCACCGAGTCAAAGCTGGCTTGCTGCAGTTAAACCCCACCACCCCTTTGTTGATAATGATGCATATGTAGTTAGTTCTGATGTAAGTCTTGCTGGGTACATTTGTACTCACGTTTGCCTATTTTATGTTTTTGCAGAGAGACTTCGGTCTCGCTAGTAGTTCCACGTGGACTTCGACGTTTAGCTTGTTACCTCAGCTACGATCTTGTGCCCCGGCAGGATCTGATAGATAGTCGGGCTTCTCAGCCTTTTTCATTTGTAGATGTCTGTACTCAGACATGATAGCTTCCGCTTGTGCTTTGACTTGTATACTCTGATTGTTGGGTCATGAGACCCATGTTTGTAATGTCTCGCTCCTCGGAGCCTATTGAATAAACTACTTGAGTCGTAGAGTCATTTTGTGATGCCATGTTGTATTGCACATATCGAGCATATTGTGTGTATGTTATTGAAATGCTTGGTATGTGTGGGATCTGACTATCTAGTTGTTTATCTTTAGTAGCCTCTCTTACCGGGAAATGTCTCCTAGTGTTACCGCTGAGCCATGGTAGCTTGCTACTGCTCTGGAACACTTAGGCTGGCCGGCATGTGTCCTTCTTCGTTCCTGTGTCTGTCCCTTCGGGGAAATGTCACGCTTTGAGTACCGGAGTCCTGTTAGCCCGCTACAGCCCGGTTTACCGGAGTCCTGCTAGCCCAGTGCTACAGCCCGGACCCACTTGTTGATGACCGACACGTTCGAAGCTGGGTCATGGATGCCTGTCCCTGTAAGTCTGTGCCACTTTGGGTTTACGACTAGTCATGTCAGCCCGGGCTCTTTATCATATGGATGCTAGCGACACTATCATATACGTGAGCCAAAAGGCGCAAACGGTCCCGGGAAAAGGTAAGACGACACCCGTGGGGATACCGTGCGTGAGGCCGCAAAGTGATATGAGGTGTTACCAGCTAGATCGATGTGACATCGAGTCGGGGTCCTGACAGCGTTGGCATCAGAGCCGGACTGCCTGTAGGTTCTCCAAGCCAAACTGGTCGATGTTGAGTCTAGAAATTCTTTAGTTATATGTAGGGGAATTGTTTGTGGGTTGGAACGTAAGGCTCTTTTTTTACTCCTTATACCTTATGACATTCTGATCTGAGTCAGTCCATTCTTCCACCCCAGCTCGTATCCGAGCCCACTGACGTGCTCATCGTGATCTCAGGAGTCCGTAGCACGCCCCAGCTCCTCCTGCCGTGCTTCCTAACCCCGACCCCGAGATTGCCCGAACTCCGGCAGCCGCAAAGGAGCTCGCCGCCGGCAGCTCCGGCCACCCCAGCTGCTGTCACTTACCTCTTTAGATGCGCCTTCCTCCCAGGAACCCGTAGGAGCAAACCGCACGTCAAATGGTGCTCCGTAGCGAGCGCACGGCGCACCTCCGCTGTCGGCCGTGGTCGTCGCCGGCGACACTCCGGCGACTGCCGACGTGGCACGCCTAATTAGCACTAATGACGCTCTAAACACCCCCCCACAGCCACTGACAGTGGGCCCCGTAGTGGGTCAAAGCCCGGGTCAACGCGGGATTAGCCCCTGTGTCACTGACGTGTGGACCCCACACGTCAGGTTTGACCTGGACCGCCCGTTGACCTGCTGAGGTCAGCATGAGGTCATGCTGACGCCATAATTCATTTTCTGGAATTATTTTAATTCTAAATATTCAGGAAATTCCAGAAAATGCCTAAAACTTCTAAAAATCATAGAAAATTAACCGTAACTCCAAATTAAATAAATTATATATGAAAAATTATCAGAAAAATTCAAGGAATCCATCTGTACCATTTTCATGCATGTTAGAACAACTTATCACTACTGTTTAGGACAAATGAAGTGAATGACATTTAAATAACCCCATATGGAGTTTGAATTTGAATTTTGGATTCAAACCAACTTCATTTAATCTGGTTTTAGGTGCATTAGCCCAAAACACATTCATATTGCCATGTCATAGCATGCATCATATTGTGCATTGCATTGATCGTGTCTTTTCTGTATTTGCCGGTAATTGTCCCCTCTCGATAGACGTGACACCGATGATGCGATCGTTGACACTGACGAAGACTCAATGTTATCTTCAGAAGTGCCAGGCAAGCAAAACCCCCTTGTTCATTCCGATAAAATCCCACTCTCTCGCTCCTGCTCTCTTTTTACTGCATTAGGACAACACCGAATCATCTGTTACATGCTGCGGTAGTTGAACCCCTTTATCCTCTGCATGACCTGTCATTGCCACAGTAAATAGATGAAACCCACTAGCATGAGTAGGAGTTGTTTGAGCCCTGTTGTGCCTACTCATTCATGCTTGTTTGTCATGCCTGCTATTGCTTAGAGTCGAGTCAGGTCTGATTCATCGGGGATGAATCAGAGGTGTGTGAACATGTCCTACTGTGTGTGAGCTAAGTGTGTGAACACGATTTGGTAAAGGTAGCGGTGAGAGGCCATGTAGGAGTACATGGTGGGTTGTCTCATTGTAGCCGTCCTCAGGAACTGAGTTCTGTGTTTGTGATCCATGATTCAGCTACTACCATACATTGGGCCCTGAAATATGACCCCGCTCGACTTCTTATTCACCCTTGTCCTCTGTCCAGGAGTTGCAAGTAGTTTCTGGTGTTTGTAGTATGCTGGAGGCCGTGGACAGCGCTGACCGTAGGGGTGGGCTGTGATGCGGTAGGCACGTGGCCGGGTATACCGGGCGCCTGTTTGGTGTCACGGAACCCTGTTCACATCGTTTGGGGCTGTGAGCGAAACTCCGGCCGGATCTCCTCATGGATGGAACCCGAATAGGCGATAAACCTGGACTAGAGACTTGAGTGTTTAGGTAGGTCGTGGTCTACACCCACGTCGGCTTTCGCTTGAAGTCTGCCGAGCACATGTCGTGTGCAGACGCTAAGTGGTGGAAACATGTATGAAGAAGTACACCCCTGCAGGGTTAACATCATCTATTCGAATAGCCGTGTCCGCGGTAAAGGACTTCTTGGTTGCTTATATCAGTTCATAGACAAGTGAAAGTGGATACTCTAAAATACGCAAGATAAGCGTGAGTGCTATGGATGGCGTTCTCGTAGGGAGACGGGAGCGGATCCATAGTGGTGTATTGATATGGTGAATATGTGGACTCGTGTGCGCTACCTCAAGAGTTACTTGCAGTCGTAGTTCAGGATAGCCACCGAGTCAAAGCTGGCTTGCTGCAGTTAAACCCCACCATCCCCTTTGTTGATAATGATGCATATGTAGTTAGTACTGATGTAAGTCTTGCTGGGTACATTTGTACTCACGTTTGCCTATTTTATGTTTTTGCAGAGAGACTTCAGTCTCACTAGTAGTTCCGCTTGGACTTCGACGTTTAGCTTGTTACCTCAGCTACGATCTTGTGCCTCGGCAGGATTTGGTAGATAGTCAGGCTTCTCAGCCTTTTTCATTTATAGATGTCTGTACTCAGACATGATAGCTTCCACTTGTGCTTGATTTGTATGCTCTGAATGTTGGGTCATGAGACCCATGTTTGTAATATCTCGCTCTTCAGAGCCTATTGAATAAATTACTTGAGTCGTAGAGTCATGTTGTGATGCCATGTTGTATTTGCACATATCGAGCATATTGTGTGTATGTTATTGAAATGCTTGGTATGTGTGGGATCTGACCATCTAGTTGTTTATCTTTAGTAGCCTCTCTTACGGGGAAATGTCTCCTAGTGTTTCCACCGAGCCATGGTAGCTTGCTACTGCTCCGGAGCACTTAGGCTGGCCGGCATGTGTCCTTCTTCGTTCCTGTGTCTGTCCCTTCGGGGAAATGTCACACGATGAATACCGGAGTCCTGTTAGCCCGCTACAGCCCGGTTCACAGGAGTCCTGCTAGCCCAATGCTACAGCCTGGATTCACTCGCTGATGACCGACACGTTCGATGCTGGGTCATGGATGCCTGTCCCTGTAAGTCTGTGCCACTTTGGATTTACGACTAGCCATGTCAGCCCGGGCTCCTTATCATATGGATGCTAGCGACACTGTCATATACGTGTGCCAAAAGGCGCAAACGGTCCCGGGCAAAGGTAAGGCGACACCCGTGGGAATACCGTGCGTGAGGCCGCAAAGTGATATGAGGTGTTACATGCTAGATCGATGTGACATTGAGTCGGGGTCCTGACACCGTCCCCGCCCCATCCAAATCCATGCGCAATGCTTGCTGAATTCCGCCCCTCATGCTCCCGGTTCTGCTCGCCCCCTCGTCCTAGTGGCGAATGCGTGAAAGGAATTCCCGGAGCGCCCCTCGACGGGCGAGCTTGTGCGCGTATAAGAGGGCCTTGTCAGGAATTGAGATATTCCGCCCCCGCCCCGCCGTGGTTCCACTCCGAATTCTGTAGCAGAGTCCCGTGCATGCATAGGAGCACTCGAATTCCCTTTCCGTTTAGCGGCTCGCTGCGGTTTCCTTATCGCCGGAGATGCTAATACTAGCAGTACTAAGTTATAGCATTTTAATAGAGCATACGGACAGGGCCGGCCATTCGAGATTTGGTTGGTGAATCAACCTGCTGTGCTAGGCCGTGCTGCAGACTGGCAGTGAAAACTACATATTGATGAAAACTACATATTGCAAGGAAGATGTGCTACAGATTTTAGTGCTATGGAATCTCTCACCTACGCCTGTACCCATTAAAAGCCAGCACATGTGAAAGCTTAGTTCACCTATACTTTTAGTTCAGTAATAAATTATTATGTATGGTATGTTGATACAGTCTTGAATTCTACATGGCAGAGAGGCAAGCATTTAGTAAAGGCATGGCGCATGATGAAGCTGTGGCTGCCCAGAAGATTGGGAAATCAGGTTCACCCCCTAAGGTAAGAAACGCTAATTTACAAGTATCCGCTGACTACTATGATATTGCAGACCGACAGTGATGTTGCTGGTTCTTTGTATGCCGCGTGTGTGTGCTTCAAACTGCTTCTTTTGGTTGAACTGATCGACCGTGAGCTCTATAAATAGGACATAGTATAAATGGCATTGCTCTGTCAACTTATATCAGCACTCTACAGAAACTGGGCACAGTGGGCAGTTAAATATTATTCTAAGATGCACCTGTATGATGTGTGTGTGATTGATGCTCACGTACTAAGTAAGGTTGTGGTTGTTTTGCGACTGAATCATGTTTCAGTTTGATACTACTATGCTATCTCTTGTGAAATTTGTCCCTGACTAGTATAGTTAGTACTATTGCAGGAGGTTGATTGATTGAGGAAAAACTCTTGCCTCTGCTTAACGTATCTAAAATCTAGTCAAATTCCTCAACAACATATTTGTTTTTCACAACAACAATGCATTAAAAAATCTGACCTATCTATATACACACTTTGTGGAAGAAAAAAAATCTAACCTAATTACAACAACATATGTGTGCTTCTGTTGCTTCTATAGTATAGTTAGTACTCATGCCCATGATCGACCTGGTCCCTGCTCTGTTTCTTCTTATTTTGCTTCATGTATGTATGTAAGTGTCTGACGACGAAGGTGGTTTCTTCAGATGATGGTTGTACACACATACAGTTGAGCAAACTCCGAGTTGCAGTGGAACAACCTGGAGTTAGATAGGTTCAGTTTTATTTTTTTCTATTTCTGGTTTAAGCATATGCAGGTTATAGTAAGTGTCTATGCATGTGGCTCATGAGTTAGAATATCTAATCTAATTAGGGACTACAGACCTCCCGTGTCATGTGCAAACTTGCTTGCATTCAGTTCAGAAATTTCTGAATTCTTTGATGTTTGCTTTCACTCAATTATTGTGGTAGTAAAATTAGATGCCTCCTCTGCTACAATGCACTCGTCTCCCTGTGATGGTTTGTCTTGAATTTTGGTAGTGTGACAAACACATTAGTAAATTCTAGTTTTTGGGTGCTAATTCTAGTTACTTTATATGAAGCAAAAGTTTTTGGGTGTCTGTAGGTTGAGTTTTTTTAAATCATGTGCGAGTTAATTGATACTACAGTAGTTTGTTTAGTCCTAGTTCTTTGCAGGACCTTGTTCTGTTAGACTCAGCACAGAAGTATGCTATTCTTGTAGTGTCTATTCTCTCAAAAAATTGAAAACACTTTTCTTAATGCAATCTTTATATTTGACCATGCACAGATGACAATCGATTATATGAGTGCGATGAACAGCACGTTGATGCAAAGATATGGCTTCTCATCACCAACGTAATCCATGCCTTTGAGTTTAATTACCATTTCCCTGTATGCAAATTCAGCAGCGAAATTCCTTTCCCACTTTGCGAACTTACGTGGCCCTCTATGCACACAACGAATTTTGTTGAATCCCTGGGAACATATAAACTTCTCGAGCCCTACCAAGATCCACCTGGATTCTTTCCTGTCAGTCTTCAACATAGCTGGCCTGCACGACGAGCTATACCACAATGGTAGGGAGCACAAAATGTTCTTACGAGTCATTTCACAGAGAAGCTGGCTTGACCCGCAGCGTTCTGATTTAAACCATCGTGTTCATTCATTCATGTTTGCTTTCTTGCTTGCAGTTGCATTGACATCGGGAGAAAGCAACTTTGTCGACGGAGGAGTGGTGGTGGCAGCAAGAACTCTACCGACATGGTCGGACGGTGACCTCCTTGTCGGACGGTGACCTTCCTGTCAACCTAAACAGCCACAGCACCACGCGCCTCTCCGGTGGCGAGGAGGCACAACAACACATCCTCCTCAGCGGCGGCGTAGCTGGCACCCTATGATCTGAGGAGGAGGGTGACACCGTGTCGCTCAAGAACTACATGAAATGGATTGTACTTCAGGGAGATCGGCATCGGCACACTGCCCCAGAATTTCACCTTCATCTCGGTGCGTCGTCCTCCTCGGTGGTGCTGATGCCTTTTTTGTTTTTAGGATTAAGATGGTTTGGCTGTCTGTGAGACTGTGACACAGGGGATTGACGTTGTTTTTGGTGCTTTGTTGGTGCAGATTGTGTTCTACCTCCACTCACGCTACACGGCGGGGGCGTCCAGCACCTGCAAGAAGAATGGTTGGCATCTGGAAACTGCTCTCAGCACCATGCTAGTGATTGTGCTTTACAGTAGTTGACATGCTCTATTCCTGTTTGTTTTGCTTGCTGTCAAAGATGGTGTGTATTGTACACACCCCTCTATGATTTATGCACTTCACATGCATTTTCCCCATCACCCACAAACCGTCACATGCTAGTTGTATGTGCTACAGCAATTCTTGCACTTGATTTCAAATCATTCTCTGCTCTGTGTGTGCATGTGTGTTAATGATGGATTGGATGGTTAGATGATGCTACAACAACATATTCCTGAGATTCTCTTTGAGGAATACGAAATCAAGTTTTTAAGACTGATGGCCAGCCTGTCTAATGTTTGTTTTCTTCTATACACTTGCTCCTTCCAGTAGTCATTGCAAGTGATGTGTTGAAGTGTAGTCCTCTAGTCACATTTTTTAACCAGTACCATATGATTGTAGCATACTTCTAGTTTTAGTCATTTAAAATCTTAATTTACCTAGAATGATGAAGTAGTTGCACTTGGTAGATGGGCTGAGCAAATGATGATTCATATGATTATTCTGATACATTTGATGTTCAAAATCGAGCTTTTTAAACCTGATACTCATCCCATCACAAATCAGTCATCTGCTACTCTTGTTGTGCTGTAGTTTCTTATGATGATTTGAAAGTAAACAGAGTGTAACTATGTTATCCTGTTTTGGTAAAATAGGTACCAACACCTGTGATCGGTTTGAGATGCGGGTGCACAAGAGGGCATTTGACCTTGTCACCCAGAAGGTATCTTGAACATTCTTAGATTGCTTTTGTCGCCAAGCCACACAGATCATCTAGTTAGATAGAATCCGCCATGCTAGGGTGATGAATGAACGAACAAACAATAATAGGAACATGGGCACCAGGTTTTAGAGGGCTTGTGATTTTGTGGTTGCAGCAAGCCCGCCTTGTAGGCCCGATGAGTTATCCTGTGTATTTTATCTTGCTAGATGAGTTATCCAGCAATACTAGTGCATAGTAGAAAATTATCATAGATCCTGGCTGTAACCTGCTTTTGTGATTGTGACTTTGGCCCGCATGATTTTGTGGGGATTTGGTACCAGACTAGAGGTAGTGGCTTGACAATTTCTTGTTGTTTCAGTCAAGTGCTTTATAGATAGTTGTCTCATATGCATTTTCCATTCCTAATGGTGCTTTTTAATTTCCTTGCCAGATCAAATAAAAGATGTTATTCTTGGTGGAGTTGCACTTGAGGATGAGCACAGAGAGAAATTTAATCAAATCCAAAAGGTAGGTTCTTTGTTCTTATCAGATGTTTGCAGATTCTATTTGGTGTGCATATGCCAAGTGTGTCTACCTGATTGTAAACATAACTGCAATACTGTATATATGTTGACAGTCTGGTAAAAACAAACTTGTTGTGGCTGGGTTTATGGATCTTAAAAAAATTCATCTATGCTTTCCTTACTCATACAAAACGCCTAGCTGTTGTTCTTGTTAATACAAGTGTGCATACCATCGGCACCTTCACCAAACAGAAAAGGCTATAGCCACATATTCCTCTTTACTGAAAACTCATTGTTCTTTTCTAAACTATTGCAAAAATCAAGCAGTGGTACTGATTATATTAATTTTATATTGTCTTGGTAGCTTCATTCGTGTCTGCCACGGATTGATTTCTGCTTAACCCATGTGTAGAGGGAGTACTAAACAGCAAGATTTCAATCACCTTGTATACACTAGCAGCTTGCTTACATAGTTGTCACTTTTGCTTGTGGTAGCCATTATGTGGCTGAATCATGTCTGTGTCTACTAATCATCAGTTAATAGTACTTGGCTTCTTTGTGATGGTCTGGGACTATTTTACGGTGATGTGGATATACTTTCTGATTTAAAGTTACTAATCTGTGGTCTGGTGTCATATTATGGTCTAATATTTTTTGTTTTGTCTCTTTTTTTGGTGCGAGGAAAGCTGTGAGTAGACATCAACATTGATGCATGCGCCGGTCAAGCAAGCACACATGCATATACGTACATGTTAGGATAGTAGCAGATATTCCCTCTATTCCTGCTATATTCCTGTGTAAGTGTGTTTCTGAGAGATGTGTTATGTAAACCTGGGAGATGTGTTATGTGATGTGATATGATGGATGATTTGAATTTGACATGGAGTTTTCCTGATTTGAATACAACTTTGTCCAAACATTTCTTTCAGAATCTGAGATCTAATATTGGATAAATAATTGGGCTGGAAAAGGCAACAACCCAACAAGCATTGGACTGTTTAAAAAGCGGAACAAAAAAACCTTAGAAAATAAAAAAAGAAATATACTGAAAAAAGGCCGAGGCCCCCTAGTATGGAAGAACCTAACAAAAAGGCTGAATTGTGGGGTATGGCCCATGCTGAAATTAATAGAAAAAAAATAAAAGGCTGAATTGTTGGGCTCGGCCCATCTAAAACACCTAATCGGACCAGACCGAATCTTGTCAGTGACCTTTTGAATTGGTCGTAATTTTGCCACGTCAGATTGCCACGTCAGATCCGACGTGGCCTGGGCAGACAGCCAGTGACCAAAACAAAAGGTCATGGGTTCAATGACCTTCTGTTTTGGTCATAAACATCTACGACCTTCTCACAGAGAAGGTCGTTAATTTCAGTTTATGACTGCCAGCTTTTGACCTTATGTTTTTTGTCACAAAAAGGTCGCAAATGAAAAACAATGACCTTTCAGTGACCAATAGTCAAGGTCACAAGTTGACATATTTCTTGTA
>NC_057810.1:68823103-69070779 GCF_018294505.1 Triticum aestivum | reverse complement strand
CTTGGCAGCGGTCCACTGACTCGGCGGGGTGGCCGGCGGCGGACGTGGTGGCGCTGCTCCTTGGCGGTGGGGCGGCGTGGTGGCGTAGGGTGGCCGACGGCGCGAGCCCGGCTCAGATCTGGGCCTTGCGAGCCCCATCTGGGTCTTAGCACACACTACAAGAAATATGTCAACTAGTGACCTTCTCTTAGTGACCCTAGCTGAATTGGTCGTAAATCCACAACCATTTCGCTTGGAAGGGTTCAAACCCCGAATTGCCTTACACCAAATGGTCATAAAGCAGACAAGAGTGGTCCATGACCTTATTTCTACCTGATTACGACCAATATAAATGGTCATGGGGTTGTGAACGTGGATGCATTAGTACTTATTGCTATGACTAGGCGCCACCTCATCAGTTTTGCCTATGTGTCATGTCCATGTGGCAGTTTTTGCCCTAGGTTGTGAAGCAACCTATATTTCTGTCATTCCCAAAATTCCCAAAAAAATCTCATAAATTCTTTGGGTCATATCTTCATCAAATATGTAAAAAAACCTTCCTTGCCTAGTTCATAAATAATTCAAAAATATTCATTTTCCTATTCTGTTCAGTGTGGTGCTTTGCAAAGCAAGTACCACCTAGGCTCCTCCTTTTGAGCTGAAAATTTGTGAAGACGGTCTTCTTAGTAACTAATTATCCTCAGCCAAAACACACGCCCATTAGCCATGTGCATTTCCTATACCGCTAATGAAACACTTGGCTGCTTATTTATGTTTGAGCATCGATCGGTCTCCTTGTGAGAATCTTATGTTGTGATTTTATTCGTAGCACCTACCTGGGGAGTGCCCAACCCACTAGACATGCCTAGGCCGCCCAGAACACATGGCAACGCCAAGGTCACGTGGTGACCATGCGACGGGCCTGCAAGTTTACGCGCTCTAGAGTTGGGGCCCTCGGCCACCGTCCAAACCTCGACGTATCGCCAACAAACCATGTATTTATGATTAAATCTTACCTAATAATAAACCAGCGATCGCTTCTGGTCGTACGTCGTCGGCGTTTTTGCAAAAAAGTCCCTGATGTTTTAGTTATTCAACCCGCGGTCCCTTTTTAAGTCAGAAAACATTTCGTCCAGTAAGTTTTCAAGAAAAACCCATGCAGTTTCCTGTATTAAACGTGCGATCCTTTTAAAGTGAGAAACTATTTCATTCGTTTCTGGGCTTGGGCCTTACTTTTATTCGGCCTAACACAAGGGTTGGAAACAAAAAAACACACGACACATGGGCAATCATCGAAGGAGAGCCGGGGTACGGACGCCGCTGCTGCCACCTGCGGATGGTCTTCCTGTCCGGCCACCCGTGAGCCCACGCGGGTGAGCTGCCGATCTGGCTGGGCTGCCTGGCCACGCAGCAGATGGCAGCAGTTCGAGCAACTCCTCGACGCAGGGGAAAAGGTTGGCGGCGCTGGAGTCGTCGGAACGGGCAGGCGGCCATTGGGTGACGCGAGGCCGCGGCACCGACGCGAGGAATACGAGCAGATCAGGGGGCGGCAGCGACCGATCTGGCTGCTGGTGCGACGGCTTGCTCCGGCGGCGGCGGCATCTTGCTCATTCATAGAAAGAGAGATAGGGCGTGATGGAGAGAGGAGGAAAGGAGAAGGAGCAGGGGGCGCAAGGTCAGGAAGGCTGTCGCTAGCGGAGGTGGCTCAGGCGACCGGCCGGCGGGCTTCCCAGGCAAGGCTAAGGAGTACGCTAGCCTGAGATTCAATAGAGGTATTGTGCTTCATCTTCTGAATTGGAAACCATGGCGTGCCTGAATATTTTTTTTTCTAGAACATGATGCTTGAGTTGGTAATCATTCTTGGGTGATTTATCCGATATTACTGATGGATCATCCTTTGGAGTGCATGACTTGAATGGATTTCTGAATTCCAAACAGTATGCTGTCGTGATGTTTGATTAGGGTCTTCTGTGAATCCGTACCAAAACCATGATTGTAATTTGTTGTTCCCTCTCTCTCTAATCCGGAACAGACACGGTGATTCTGGTCGGAGCCGTGGCTACGTGATTCTGGCCAGCGTGCATCCATAGTCAGAGGACGCCGAGCCTTCCTCGTTGCAAGCAACATCAGCTCGTCTCGGCATGAGGTCTGCACGCTTACCTAATCTTTCTAATGGAGACTGAACTGGAATTTGTGTCTGCGCTGCTTCTTGCAGATAGTCCATGGTTTGTACAGATAACCACATGTAAATCTTAATTTAGTTGATATTGGAAAAGATTGTTTCTTTTGAACCTTATATGTGGAGCAACTAGAAATAGTACGTATGTGTTTTTCCCTGGCTCCCACATTAGACCAGTGCTCTAATGTTTGTTCCAGGTTGAACATGGCAATAAGGTACAGTTTGAACTTCGTGCTGGCAGAACTTTTTCGCCTTGAAGCATTCTGTGAATTACACCATGAATAGCAACAACATCAGGCCATTTGAGAGAAGGGGTGTCCCTGGAGTTCTCCCTAAATCTTACTGCATTCTTAGTGAGAATGAGGAATTATTATTCACTTGAGAAAATAAAGATTAAAATGGTGAGGCTCTCAAAAGTGAAATGACTTTTTGAGCTCGACATTGACCTTTTTTTGAGCTAGATATTGACCTTCTGAGTAGCACAATAGAGGTCCTATCTGAAGCCTTTTACGTGCCTGTTACAATGATCTTTTTATTTTCCTTTGTATATTAATTAGAGAATATTATCGTCTGCTATAACTGCTGAAAGATGTCATATTCCTTTGTTATAATGGTGTTTGCAGTAGGAGTGTACGCCTCTCATTCAAAGAAGAGGCTCAACAATCTTTTGGATGGACTTGTGATTACCACATATATGATCTTATGAAGCAGGAGTTGAGAACTACAAAATCCATCTATTCCTGGAATGGAGCTGGTTGAAGTTGGGCCTTCAATGGACCTGGTAATTAGGTGGCACCGACGTTTAGTAAAGCCAATTTTTTATGAGAAAATGCACCAAAAAAAGTTTAGTGGAAGTGGATTAGATTGTTTGTAGTCATATGCCCTTGAGAAATTGTGTGCTTTCTTTATTTCTTCTGATTATAATTCTTTGTTTATTTCTAACTGACATTGATATGCAAATGAAAATCCTGTGATTTTTTTGCCCTCTCATTGACCATTTAATTTTTCAGTCATAGCTATATACAAAGAAGTATTATACCATATAGTTTTGTGTTTTCGGAAACGTCTAAAGGCCTGTTACATGCATCATTTTCTCTTTCATATCCTTCATCTGAAACTGAAAATATGAACCATTTTGTTGATATGAACATTAGTTGCAAGGTGAATAAATAGTGGTCGACAATGTGGCTGGATGTACATGAGCATATGTTGTATCTTTGACGCCATTCATTTTGAATCATTAGAATAATAAAAGAGGTTTGTTTGGATAATTATTTTCCAGGTTTCTAAACACATTTATTTATCTATTTTGTATCCATTGCAACACATATGTTTCCCTAAATAAAATGACTATACAATTGTGTGAACTGAGTGGCTGGTCATTACTGTAGATTAAATTTCTCACATTAAGAATCTTTGCCTGACGCTACAAAAAAAATCTATGTTTTGTAGCAGGATTAGTGATCAAATATATCCTTTCTATTGTAAATATTTTAGTCTGCTACTTTGTTCATTAATCTTTCTGGGCATTTATGCTTAAGTTTTATTTCAAAGCATATTGAGCTATCTACAAGTTAGAATTATCCAAAACAGTTTCTGTAACATTGTATATCATGTGTTTTCTCTTTTATTCACAACATAATATGCAGTCACACAATTCATATCTTGGTTGTGAATTCCAGAGGGGAAGATAGCCTTCCTGGCAGTTAGAGCTTCGTCACTTGGAAGGTAGGCAAGCAATGCAAGCCAACAAAGAAAATTAGTTAGGGACGCACCAAGTTCGCCGGAGGTAGCAGAACGTTTGTCGAGCCATCCAATATCACCAACGGTGGCTACACCAGAGGTATGTGATTCCTCGACCACCCTCAAAAACAGCCTTGCTATTCCCCCTTCCCTTTCTTCTTGAGATTGGTTGTAGCTAACTGAGTGCCTCAGTCAGTCCCTCAAGCTTTTGTGTATTCAGAGATTTATTTAGAGATGGTAACTGAGCACTAGGTTGTTATCTGCGTTGTTTGATTTTTTCCATGTACTGTGGCTGCACATGATGTTGGCAAATACACTAGACATCATGGGCTGAGACAATACAATAGAAATCATGTTGAGGCTGGAAAATTTGCTGAACTTGTGGTGCCTGTGTTCCTTCTCACAGTAGTTGTTTTACGTGGTGAAAGTTTTAGAGGCCAAATAACAGTTATTTTGTTCCATGCTTTTCAGTCCAAGCAGATTTATGTTTTGCAAGAATTAGTGTACTTACATGCAGAACCAGTTTTTTCGTAGATAATTGCTTACAAGATTTATGTGGTTAATATTTCTGCAGAGTTTACAAACAAGAGTGAAACCTATAATGATGAGTGATGATTATGGTATGATTACTGGGTCAGTAATTCATAGCAAGGAAGCTATTTTACTGGAAAAAGTAAATCCAGTATTAAACTTAGTAAATTGTTGGGTAGATCAGATTAGATGCGGCTTAAACCTTCGCTGCTCCCTGCCATTTAGTACTGGCTGGAGTCTGTTTGAGCTGACCAATGTGGAGCAGAGTCGCAATGGAGATGCCCAGTCTCACATGCTTTATTCTACTTCTTGTAGTATGACAGAGCTTGGTTGTAGCTAACTGTGCCCTCAGTCAGTCCCTCAAGATTTTGTGTATTTAGAAATTTATTTAGAGATGGTAAAATAGAGATCTTGATGTATTGACGGTTTGCGGTAGTGGGGCTGTTCTGTTACAGTTCAGGATACTCAAATTCCTCCTGCTCCTATCATCGTCTCCCTGTAATATGATGTAGCACAGTACTATGCACTTCAGCACTAAGCCCAGAACCTAGCTAGCTTACTTGAGGGTCGGCTCCGGATTTTGACGATTGTGTTTGTGTATAATTTGTGAGGGGCTGTAGAGAGTCAATTAACAAGTCAATTAATACAAACCTGTTTTTCTCTACGGTCCTCTGAACATACTCGCTATAAGAACATATATTTCAATATTTGAGCATTGAAAAAATTGTCAAATTGTGACTGCCTTGTGAAAAAGTAGCAACAATGAACTCAGGAAATTCTGCAAACGATATCAGCATTGGTTTGTGTAGAACTGTGGATGTTTCTCTTGCAAGTCTAGGTTTTAGACAAAAAAATCCTGCAGTTGTTTGGGTAATGTTTTTTTGTTAGGAACTAGGAGAATTGTTATGTAGTAAAATTACCAAAATTCTTACAAAATATTCTGCAAGTTTTGTTTGCCGTTGTTCAGTCAAGCAAAGCCAACTGCTCGCCACTATGTGCGGTTCTCTTGCCATTTCATGGGGTGCAACCGCAAGTGGCACAAGACTGTAGTTGTGGTGTTCTAAAATTTACTGATGTTGATGTTTCTTTTCAAGATTGTGGTATTGTTTACCAATTTGGTCCCCGGGTTATGTACTCATTTCCTTTTCTATTCTTTGTAGATAATTTGCTTCAGTTCATCGAACTGCCCGCTGAAACATGTGTATTGTTTCTCAATATATTGGGCATCAATCCACCTCTCATGAGATCTCTGAATTTTCGACGCATATTGTATTTGCTGAATTATTTCCTCCAGATAACTATGCTTGGATTCAAAAATGCGTGCAATGCTTTCAAGTAGAGGTTAGTTTAATACTTAAGTTGTGCTATTCCACTTTGAAGGTTTTGGTCCTAGAAGTGTAATACTTGGTAGGTTAGCTGCAAAAGCGGAATGTATATGGCCTGAATTTATATTTCAGAGTGTATAATCTGATTCAGAGTATTTTGACCCCTTGCGTTCTAAAACGTTTTGTTGTATCGTTCTGTCCTAAAAGAATAGAAGCAATTCTTCTATGTGAGAGAATATAAACGTTATTCGCAAACAACATGCGGCGTCATTAAGTTTCTTATTACCAATTTAAACATGATTAGTAATAGCACAACTAAAGTTTGTGAACATATCATTGTAAAATGGTCGGTTGGATTGAGTTTTGTATGGATTCTACAAGAGCCATTTCTATGGAATTACAAATTAGCTTTATATTTTTATGGATGGGTTCATCGTCTTTGGATTTCCCACGCTTCGGATGTGTTTGTGATCAAGTGGACACCACGACCACCATCAGTAGGGTGGGAAGGAGGGTGTGTGATATTTTTTCTTTTACCTATAAATGATTTTTTGGAAAAAATAAATAGCAAACTATGAGGCAGCTGCAGTTCAAATTTGACCCGCTTCCTGCTGAATCGGCGGGAATTTGTCTTTTTCATGAGAGGTGGATCAAAACTTTTGACACCCAACCATTTTGTCAATTGTGCATTAAATATGTCCTAGTATTTTATAAAAATGATTTGGTGCAATTTTGCGACAAATATATGGTAGGTCCTTCAAAAAAAAACTCATTTCGGGCACTCGGAAAATGGAAAATGAATTTTCCATGCAATTATGAAACATTGTTTGGAATTCCAAGATGCACCCTTGTGCACAATATGAGATCATTTGAACAAACTAGGACATGAATGTGGCCATAAGATTGATCATTTGGCTTGAAAGCCATGAATCTTCATGCATGATAGCTCATTTCTGAGAACACTTTTTAAAAATAATTGTCGTATTACAAGTTTTTATTTTTCCTGGAAACTTGGTCACATGTAATGACACAATGCGAAGGTTTTCCAATTTTATGATTTTTTTTGAAATTTTTATGCCCGTTTGAAAATGCTGTCAAAACGGTGGACATGACCGTTCCTACCTAGTTGTTGAATCTTGGATTTTTTTGGTGTTTCTCTGATTAAGTAGATACTTATGTAACTATAAATGATTTTTGGAAAAAATAAAGAGCAAACAATAAGATAGCTGGAGTTCAAATTTGACCCGCTTCCTGCTGAATCGGCGGAAATTTGTCTTTTTCACCAGAGGTGGATCAAAACTTTTGAAACCCAACCATTTTGTCAATTGTGCATTAAATATTTCCTAGTATTTTATAAAATTGATTAGGTCCAATTTTGAAACAAATATATGGTAGGTTCTTCACAAAAAAAACTCATTTCGGGCACTCAAAAATGGAAAATGAAATTTCTGTGCAAAGAAAATGAAAACTCCCTTAGGCAACATTGTTTGGAATTCCAAGATGCACCTTTTTGCACAATATGAGATCATTTGAACAAACTATGCCATGAATGTGGCCATAAGATTGATCATTTGGCTTGAAATCCAGGAATCTTCACACTTGATAGCTCATTTCTGAGAACACTTTTTTAAAATAATTTCCGTATTACAAGTTTGTTATTTTTCTTGGAAACTTGGTCACATATAATGACACAATGCAAAGGTTTTCCAATTTTTTATTTTTTTTGAATTTTTTATCCCCGTTTCAATATGTGGTCAAAACGGCGGGCTTGACCGTTCCTAGCTAGTGGTTGAATCTTGGAATTTTTTTGATGTTTCTCTGATTAAATAGATACTTATGTACCTAGAAATGGCTTTTCGAAAAAATAAAGAGCAAACTATGAGGCAACTACAGTTTAAATTTGACCCGCTTCCTACTGAATCGGTGGGAATTTGTCTTTTTCACCAGAGGTGGATTAAGGCTTTTGACACCCAACCATTGTGTCAATTGTGCATTAAACATGGCCTAGTATTTTATAAAATTTACTTGGTCCGTTTTAAAAAAATTTATTTGGTAGTTCCTTCACAAAAACCCTCATTTTGGGGCACTTGAAAAATGGAAAATGAATTTTCCGTGCAAAGAAAATGAAAACTCCCTTAGGCAACATTGTTTGGAATTCCAAGATGCAACCTTGTGCACAATATGAGATCATTTGAACAAACTATATCATGAATGTGGCCATAAGATTGATCATTTGGCTTGAAAGTCATGAATCTTCACGCATGATAGCTCATTTCTAAGAACACTTTTTTGAAATAATTGTTGTATTACAAGTTTATTATTTTTCCTGGAAACTTGGTCACATATAATGACACAATGCAAAGGTTTTCCATTTTTTTGATTTTTTTGAATTTTTTATGCCCGTTTCAAAATGCGGTCAATACGGCGGGCATGACCATTCATACCTAGTGGTTGAATCTTGGAAACCTTTTGGTGTTTCTGTGATTATATAGATACTTTTTTACCTAAAAATGATTTTTGGGAAAAATAAGTAGCAAACTATGCGGCAGCTGCAGTTCAAATTTGACCCGCTTCCTACTGAATCGGCAGAAAATTGTCTTTTTCACGAGAGGTGGATCGAATCTTTTGGCACCCAAAAATTTTGTCAATTGTGCATTAAATATGGCCTAGTATTTTAGAAAATTGATTTGGTCCAATTTTGCAACAATATTTGGAAGGTTCTTCACAAAAAAACCGCATTTTGGGCATTCGGAAAATGGGAAAATGATTTAAAAGAACTCATTTCTCATAACTCTTTAAAAAAATTATTTGTCTTATTTCAATTTCTCATTATTCCCGAAAACCATAGTCAAATTTGCTGACACAATGAGAAGTTTTTTTCTTCAAATTTTCAGGTCATAATAAAATAGCTAACATGATTTAGCATCTTACTTTTAGTCAAGTACGGCCAATTTAAATGGTCAAAATATCATACCTGTATACTACGTTCTGATTGGTCCAGAGGCCTCTCACGCAGATCATGGATAAATCACCGTCAGATCCTCCTGGATCCAACGGCCGGCACCGCACCCACCACGAGCTACCCCTAAAAAAACCCCACCGCACATCACTCCCCTCTCTACCCGCGCAGCGAACTGTAGCGCTCTCACCCTTTCAGCCCCGCACACCACTCCTCTTTCTGGATCCACCGCCGCCGCCCTCTGGATCTCGACGCGTGAAAGTGCGTTATGTCGACTAGAGGGGGGGGGGTGAATAGGCAATTTTTATGAATTCTTCACTAAGGAATTTGCCAGTGAGGAAATTCCTTAGCGAAGAACTATTAGCAGCGGGATAAGTACTCAGAAGTAAGCATAACAGAATATAAGCATGGTCATCATGATGAAATGAAGACTAGCACAGAGAGTACAGAAAGCATAATCACAGGATAACACAACATGAAGACAAACAGACTGAAGAAATTGAACTGAGGAAATTGAGAAAGTCTTCAGTCAAAGTCTTCAAACACAGATATGAACAAACACTCAACACAGTAATGAGGAAATGAAAGGGTTGAGGAAATAGAACCAGTTAGGTTGGTGAAGACAATGATTTGGTAGACCAGTTCCAACTGCTGTCTCAGTTGTACGTCTGGTTGGAGCGGCTGAGTATTTAAACTCGAGGACACGCAGTCCCGGACACCCAGTCTCTGAGCACACAGCTCAGGACACCCAGTCCTCACCGTATTCTCCTTGAACTAAGATCACACAGATCTCGTCCAATCACTCGTGGTAAGTCTTCAGGCGACTTCCAAACCTTCACAGACTTGGTCACTTGGCAATCCACAATTCCTCTTTGATGCTCTAGACCTTGACGCCTAACCGTCTGGAAGAAGCACAGTCTTCAAAGGTAACAAGCGTCGGATCCAAGCAGGATCAATTTCTTCAGTGATGCTCAATCACTTTGGGTTTGGAGGTGTTTGGGTTTTTGGGATTTTCCTCACTCGATGATTTTCGCTCAAAGTCCTCGGAGGATGGGTTGCTCTCAAATGACAATTGTCAAGTTCTCTCGGAGCAGCCAACCAGCTAGTGGTTGTAGGGGGCGGCTATTTATAGCCTAGGGAGCAGCCCGACATGATAAGACATAAATGCCCCTCAATGATATGACCGTTAGGTGGATAAGATATTTTGGGACAGCTGGCGCGCAACACAGCAACGGTCGGAAATTTGACTCTCAAATTCCTCAGGGCTATCATGTTCCTCACGGTGTAGGCAATCCGCACTGGCGAATTCCTAACTCCTCAGTCAGAGCAAATTCATCAGCGACCAGAAGAACTTCGTCTCTGTCACTGAAGAAAGTGATTGAACTGTATGAGATTTCCAAAGGCTTCACTCGAAGGGATTGGTAGGTGTAGGATTTTGAGTTGAGCATCACATGGAAATTTTTCCTTAGTATTTCCTCGACCCCCTTTAACAGTACGGTGTTTCCTATGACTCAAGAAAGAGAAAAACAAAACTATGAAAACGAAAGTCTTCAAGCTTCATATTCCTCGCATGAATATCAAGTCTTCACGGATACACCAATTTCTTCACTTTCAAAGTCTTCAGAAAGTCTTCAGAATATCAAAGTCTTCAGTTGAAGAACTTCATTTTTAGGGGTCGACATTCTCTGTAAATATCAAACTCCTCATAGACTTATAGACCTGTGTATACTCACAAACGCATTAGTCCCTTAACCTATAAGTCTTCAATACACCAAAATCACTAAGGGGCACTAGATGCACTTACAATCTCCCCCTTTTTGGTGATTGATGACAACATAGGTTAAGTTTTCAACGGGGATAAACATATGAAGTGTATACACTGATATTGAGGAATTTGATTACAAGATATAGTAGAACTCCCCCTGAAGATGTGCATAGTGAGGAATTTGCTTTTGAAGCAATGCACACTTGAAGAGTTAAATCATGGAGATCTCCCCCTATATCTTGTAATTCATACACGCATTTGATATATAATATGAAGAATTTGAAATGCATGATGAAATATGGTGCCTGATGAGATTCATCATGCGTGCAATCTCATAAACGAGGAAAAAGCATGCAAAGCATAATGCAACAAAAGTATCAGCGCACCATCGGGTTTAAGATTACAACTCGATCCAAATAAAAGTTTCTGAAGAATGAGAGTTGTAACTTTAAAAAATGCCCTTAATATAAACCTTCTTGAAGACTAACTCAGATTTCTCCCCCTTTGTCATCAAATGACCAAAAGGATCAAAACTGAGGAATAACGCCCCTGAAGAATATCAAGTTGATGGAGGAGCGCCAGCGTTGTTGGGGTTGTTTGTTGTAGCAGGGCCTGCCGCAGTGTCGTCCAAATCTTCATACTCATCAGTCTCGCGTGATGAAGAATAGGAGCTGGCCACCAAGGAAGGAACTTTGACCTTCTTGAATTTCTTTGGTGGAGGTGCAGACCAGTCAAATTCTTCCTTGAGACCCATTTTCTTCAGATCTGCAGCGCTGTAGACATGAGAGAGAACAACCCAGGTACGGTTGAAGGTTTCATGGAGGCAGTATTGGTTTTTCTTCACTGCATTGTGTGTTGAGGTCATGTTGTGAAGAATTGAACCAAACTGACGCTTTACCCAGTTATGATTGTGATCAACCTTCTGATGAAGACTAAGGAGTAACTCACGATCAGTCATCACCCTGGGAGCTCTGGCTTGAGGATTTTGCTTGGCTGAGGTATTTGCGGCAGAGTCATGTGTGGCAGAATCGTCATTGGTAGAGTAAGATGCAGCCTTGCGAAATTGACCATCCAATGGACGAATGCCTTCATCGATCACAGCAGCGGCCTTGCCTTTATCATCAGCTGATGAAACTGTCCGTTTGTGGACTTCAATGGGAGGCAAGTAGCTACCGTGGTTCAGAGTGTTAGCTTTGTAATGCAGTGAAGATCTTGCCCTGATGAATCTCATAATCCAAGGAGCATAGGGCTTCAGCTCGAATGGTGACATAGCAATATTAGCCAGAGTCCTCATGAAGAAATCATGGAAGTTGACTGGAACGCCATGAATGATGTTGAAGAGCATATTCTTCATGATGCCAACGACTTCTTCATCATTTGAGTCGTGGCCTTTGATAGGACTCATTGTCTTCGTCAGAATTCGATAGACAGTCCGAGGCACATAGAGTAATTCCTTGACGAGGAATTTGGTTCGTGGGGCCTGCCTTGGCTTCAAAGGCTTCATCAGTACTTGCATATAGTGATCTAAAAGTTCTGGTTCGTTGTAGACACATCGAGCACCATCAAGTGGAGGACTGAGAGGAAGGACACGAAGCAATTCAGTTGCTGGTGCCTTGTAGTGAGTGTTTTCAGACATCCAGTCCAACACCCATGAGTTCACGTCATCAGCTTCTCCGGTGATGTGCAAAGTTGCATAGAATTGAAGAATGAGTTCTTCATTCCAGTCACAGATATCAATGCAGAAATTCAGAAGTCCTGCATCATGAAGAACACTGAGGATTGGTTCAAAACCGGGCAGAGATTCCATGTCCACATGAGGAATATGTGCATGATCGAAGACTTTGTCTTTGGTGAAAAGCACTGAGGAATAGAAATTGGCTTGGCTGGCAGTCCAGAAACGCCTCTTCCTTATGCGAGCAGAATCATATGGATTATAATCAGTGAAGAATACGTGCTCGGCAAAGAAATCTTCAGCCTTGAACTTTTGTTTGCTTGAGAACGGATCCTTTGGCTTTGGCAGAGGGGTGTCAGTGAGTTGCATTACTACCTCAGGAATCGCGAGCTCAGGTTCTTCAGGCTAAGGAATTTCTTGTTCCTCAATAGGTGCATTCCGAGGATCAACAACAGCAGGTTCATCAGCCCTAGTGGCTGGAATTTCTTCATGGACAGATGTCATGGGATGAGTTTCTTCAGAGCCCATTTGAACTGTTGGTGCAGGGGACTGAGGTATCTGTTGGAGTGGGGTGAAGAGTGGAGAATTTGGATGCCGACTTTCCCAAAAGTCATCGTTCATCACAGGTGTGGTGCAGCCAATATCCAGATCTTCATCTTCAATTTCCTCAACACCAGCCTCTTCAGCTGTGAACTGAGGCATAGGTGAGGAAATGATTGGCGTTGAAGGGATTGTGTCCACTTCAATTTCTTCATCAATCTTCTCTGACGAAGCAGCAGAATGATTTTCTTCATCAGATCCGCTTGGGATCTTATAGTCTTCTCCAAAAGGAACAAGGTACTTTGATGGCATGGAGGAAATCGGAACAACATCAATTGGATTTTCGAGTGAGCTGGTCATTGGCTTCATTTTCTTCGCAGCCGAAGAATTTGACCTAGCTGATGCCTTCCTTTTCTTCACTGCAGCTCGCTCTGCAGCCTTGGTCTTCTTCACATCGAATGCACATGGAAGAATTGTAGTTGGTGTAGGTGCAGATGGAGCTAAGGAATCTGGTTGATTTTCTTCAGGCGCAACTGATGCAGTTGCCCTGACAACTTCAGTTTCTTCAGGCACACCACTAGTGGATGCCCTGGCAATTTCTTCAGCGGCTGGAATTTCTTCACCAGCCCTAGAACGAGCATGTTCATCAGCAGGCTGAAAGTCATCAGCGGTGCTGGCATGTTCTTCAGCAGGCTGAGCAGAGTCTGCAGCCTGAAGATTTTCTTGTTGCGATGGGGCTGCAACATTTGTGAATTTCTTCGTCAGATTGACGAATCTTACTTTAGCTCCTTGCCAATCAGCATAGTAGGCATCAAAGTCTTTGCTGAAGGCTTGAATTTCAGACTGAGCCTGGAGAAGTTCCTCAGGTGTCATTCTGACAACGTTTTTCTTCAGGAGCTTCTCCTTTCTGTATTGAGTTTTCTTGATCTCTCTTGCCTTTTCAAACTTCCATTTCTCTTCAGTGATGAAATGGGTCAACATATGACTTTGTCCAGTGGTCAGAGGAAAATCAGGCATTGGGGTGTTGGATCCTTGTGCCAGAGATCAATGTAATCGAGGATTTTCCTCGGGTGGCACAGATGTGCCTTTGGCTCTAGCGGCCTTCACCTGTCCGTCTCTGATGATTTCTGCAAGTTCTTCATCAGAAGCTTCATCATCAGAAGGCACATGGAATACGACCTGTTTCTTCTTTGGACTTGGCCGAGGACCTTGTCCAGCTGTTGCTTTGGTCTTCATCAGTGTGGGGCCAGATGAGGAAATTGGTGCAGGTGAGGAACTTGCGGAAACACCAGAGGCAATCGAGAAACCAGCGGTCCTTTGACATGTAGCCAGATGCACAGGAGCTGAGGACTTTGAAGGAGCTGTTGAGGACTTTGGTGGAGCTGTGGCAGTGTGAGGAATTTGTCATGAGGGCATTGCTGAGGAACTGGGCCGTGAGGGCGCTGTTGGTGAAGCACTTGGCTTGTGAGCAGGCTTCTTTGGCATGGATTTCCTTGGTTTGACCGAGGCCTCAGTAGCAGTAGCAGTGGCAGAATCCTCATTGAATTTCTTCACTTCCTCCTTGGCCTGTCTTGCCAATTTTGCTTGGCGCTTAGCCCATTCTTCAGGAAATTCCTCACCACGTTTGATGCTTGTGGGGTCAGCTACTTGGCCAGGTGCCAATGGAGCTCTTGGGCATGGAGGATTGAGGGCGAATTTCTTCATGTACTTTGGAGTCACATATCTGTATTCCCTCCATTCCCTTGCCCATCTCCGTTCAATCTTCTGAATGCGCACCTTGCGCCGATTTTTATTTTCTTTGCCAAATTTTGCTTCACAGGTGTGCAATAGTCAGCATAAATTTCCTCAGGGATTTCAAAAGCAGTCATAACCTCAGGTTTCTTTCCTCCTTTCTGTGGCTTCTTACCGTCTGCCATATTCTTCAGTTGAGGAATTTGAACAATCGAGTTTTCTGAAGAAGTATGCAGTTTTTCTTCGAGGAATGCTGCAAATGAGTTAAGTTGATGAGAACCTAGTGATTCAGCAGCAGGCATGAGTACCTGTGAACAGAGTACAGGTGCGAGGAATTTGGAGAGGTCATATGTGTTCTCAGAAGGTTTTTCAAAAAGAACAAGTTTTGTGGAATTTGACCAGATGAGCCTTGAGGAATTTCACTAAGCGTTGTTTGTCTTAGGTTCTAGAGTTGTACAGATTGAAAATCCACACAGTTGAGGAATCTTGAAGAAAAATGATGCTTAGAGAAACTAATCAAGAGCATATAACGTGTGAGGTGTTCATATGTGTGAAGATTTGAAGAATAAACACCTTTGAAGATTTTCAGGAAAGCTTGAGAATCAAAGCGAGTAATAAAAGTGACTTTTAATTACCCAAAGTGAAGAACACGACGAACTGAGAAGAACAGATGGGAAGTTCATCAGGTTAGATCTTCCTTGCCCTAACTCGGCGGAGGAAGGCAGCTACGGCGGCGGCAGAGTGAGGATTTCCGCGGTTGGCGCGAGTACGACGGCGACGAGGTCGAGGCAGTGAAGCTCTTCCTCACCGGCGACGATGGAGTAGCGGCGGCGCTAGGGTTTGAGGAGCTCGAGCTCGAGAGAGAACGGTCGAGCGGAGTAAATGAAGTGAGGAAGGGGAGAGGGGTATTTATAGACACGGTGAAAAACTGTTCGCCCGAAGATTTAGGACGAACGTGCCCCTGCCCTTTCTCCTTCATGCGACAGGTGTCACCCACGTACTGTGTAGTGGAGATCGTGTACGATCGTGGGTGAATAGAATAATGCATCATGAGATGTGGAATAGTTTGAGCGGCAACACCGAAAATCTGGATAAGATTTGTTTTATAGTTTCGTTAGCAATTTCTTCAGCTGACAAGGACTCAGTGAAGATTTTGAACGAGTTTCAAATAGAACGCACATGAAGAATTTGTGAATAGATTGGGTTGAGTATAGCATAGAGGGGGAAGGGTCCGATCACATTCACTTAGCAAAAGAAGCAACTTGAAG
This sequence comes from Triticum aestivum, assembly GCF_018294505.1. Classification (NCBI taxonomy): domain Eukaryota; kingdom Viridiplantae; phylum Streptophyta; class Magnoliopsida; order Poales; family Poaceae; genus Triticum; species Triticum aestivum. The sequence goes on along the minus strand of NC_057810.1, from coordinate 69,055,087 downwards.
AAATAGCTATAAGTGAATGCTGTAGAGGACATAAACTCATAGATATATATATAGTCAATGAAGACAAACGAAGGAAACAGTGAAGATTTTGAAAAGTTGAAGAATTTTTTTTTAAAAAAAAACTGAAGAATTTCAAAACTTAGAAAAAACTCAAATTGAAGATTTTCAACTTTTTGTGGTGGCGTGACCCACCGTATAAGAATGATGATTTCAGACACCGCGTACAATTGTCGTAGGGTTCTGAGAATCAAATTCTTCATTAATTTCTTCACACTTAAAGTGTTATTCTTCATTGATTGAAGAAAAACGTTTCTTCATGTGTTGCACATCTAAGTCATCAATTTTGCATAAGTGTTAGGATGTGTGTCCTTTTCAAAGAACATTCGAAGATTCTAAGATATTTAGCTCACACCGCAACTTGCTAAATCTTTTCTCATCCAAGGGCTTAGTGAAGATATCAGCTAGCTGTTCTTCAGTCTTCACGTGCTCGATGGAGATGCCGCCCTTTAGCACATGATCACGAAGAAAATGATGACGAATCTGAATGTGCTTAGTCTTCGAGTGCTGAACTGGGTTGTGAGCAATCTTGATGGCACTCGCATTGTCGCAGAGGAGAGGCACATTCTTCACGTTGATGCCATAGTCCTTGAGTGTTTGCTTCATCCAAAGCAGTTGAGCACAGCAAGAGCCAGCAGCAATGTATTCAGCTTCCGCAGTGGACAGTGATACGAAGTTCTGTTTCTTCGAGGACCAACAGACCAAAGATCGTCCGAGGAAATGACAAGTGCTAGAAGTTGACTTGCGGTCCACACGATCACCAGCATAGTCAGAGTCAGAATATCCAATAAGATCAAAAGCAGAGCCCTTGGGGTACCATAATCCTAGTGTTGGTGTGTGAGCTAGATATCGAAGAATATGTTTCACAGCCTTATGGTGTGATTCCTTCGGTGCAGCTTGAAATCGGGCACACCTAAGTTGTCGTTTCTTAAACGTTTGGGGCTGCGACGCTTGTATGAAAAAGTTTCAGGTTGATAAGCTCGAACCCAAAGCGGATAAAATGCATCTTCATAGGAAACCCAAAACAGTTGGGTATACCTCCTAATTCAGATCCGAAAGCAATATGGATTGTTTCTAGAATCGGATCCTTTCTCGAGGAAAAGTTTCTCTCGAAAGAATTGAGTGGGAGGATGGTGGAGACTTGATGAGGTTATTGAACCGTCTCTTCAACTAGTGTGTGACAGGGCACAGGGAGTTGTTCCTGTGGCACCTACACCAATTGAAGTGGAAGCTTATGATATTGATCACGAAACTTCGGATCAAGTCACTCCCAAACCTCGTAGGATGACAAGGATGCGTACTACTTCAGAGTGGTACGTAATCCTGTCTTGAAGGTCATGTTGCTAGACAACAATGAACCTACGAGCTATGGAGAAGCGATGGTGGGCCCGGATTCCGATAAATGGCTTGAGGCCATAAAATCCGAGAGAGGATCCATGTATGAAAACAAAGTGTAGACTTTGGCAGAACGGCTCGATGGTCGTAAGGCTAATGAGTACAGATGGATTTCAAAAGGAAGACGGACAATGATGGTAAATGTCACCATTAAGAAAGCTCGACTTGTCGTTAAGATGTTTTCCGACAAGTTCAAGGAGTTGACTACGATGAGATTTTCTCACTCGTAGCGATGCTAAGAGTCTGTTGGAATTATATTAGCGATTACTGCATTATTTATGACATCTTGCAGATAGGATGTCAAAACATTGTTTCCTCGACGATTTTAATGAGGAAAGGTTGTATGTGATACAACCGGAAGGTTTTGTCAATCCCGAAAGATGCTAATAAGTATGCAAAGCTCCAGCAATCCTTCTAAGGACTGGAGTGAGCATCTCGGAGTTGGAATGTATGCTTTGATGATGATCAAAAATTTTGGGTTTGTACAAAGTTTATGAGAAACTTGTATTTCCAAAGAAGTGAGTGGGAGCACTATAGAATTTCTGATGAGTATATGTTGTTGACATATTGTTGATCAGAAATGACGTAGAATTTCTGGAAAGCATATAGGGTTATTTTGAAAGTATTTTTCAATGGAAAGCCTGGATTAAGCTACTTGAACATTGAGCATCAAGATCTATAAGGATAGATCAAAATGCTTAATAATACTTTCAAATGAGCACATACCTTGACATGATCTTGAAGGTGTTCAAGATGGACCAGTCAAAGAAGGAGTTCTTGCCTGAGTTGTAAGGTACAAAGTTAAGACTTAAAGCTCGACCACGGCAGAATAGAGAGAAAGGACGAAGGTCGTCCCCTATGCTTAAGACGTAGGCTCTTCAGTATGCTATGCTGTGTACCGCACCTGAAGTGTGCCTTGCCATGAGTCAGTCAAGGGGTACAAGAGTGATCCAAGAATGGCTCACAGGACAGCAGTCAAAGTTATCCTTAGTAACTAGTGGACTAAGGAATTTTCTCGATTATGGAGGTGGTAAAAGAGTTCGTCGTAAAGGTTACGACGATGCAAGCTTGACACCTATCGGGATAGCTCGGAGTAGAGAGACCGGATACATATAATGGAGCAATAATTTAGAATAGCTCCAAGTAGAACAGTTGTTTGGAATAGCTCCAAATAGAGCGTGGTAGCTGCATCTAGGAGATGACATAGAGATTTGCAAAGCACACACGGATCTGAAAGGTTCAGACCCGTTGACTAAAACCTCTCTCACAAGCAACATGATCAAACATAAAACTCATTGAGTGTTAATCACATAGTGATGTGAACTAGACTACTGACTCTAGTAAACTCTTGGGTATTAGTCACATGGCGATGTGACCTGTGAGTGTTAATCACATGGCGATGTGAACTAGATTATTGACTCTAGTGCAAGTGGGAGACTGTTGGAAATATGCCCTAGAGGCAATAATAAAAGTATTATTATTATATTTCCTTGTTCATGATAATTGTCTTTTATTCATGCTATAACTGTATTATCCGGAAATCGTAATACACGTGTGAATACATAGACCACAATATGTCCCTAGTGAGCCTCTAGTTGACTAGCTCGTTGTGATCAACAGATAGTCATGGTTTCCTGGCTATGGACATTGGATGTCGTTGATAACGGGATCACATCATTAGGAGAATGATGTGATGGACAAGACCCAATCCTAAGACTAGCACAAAAGATCGTGTAGTTCATTTGCTAGAGCTTTGCCAATGTCAAGTATCTCTTCCTTCGACCATGAGAGCGTGTAACTCCTGGATACCGTAGGAGTGCTTTGGGTGTATCAAACGTCACAACGTAACTGGGTGACTATAAAGGTGCACTACAGGTATCTCCGAAAGTATCTATTGTTTTATGCGGATCGAGACTGGGATTTGTCACTCCGTGTAAACGGAGAGGTATCTCTGGGCCCACTCGGTAGGACATCATCATATGCGCAATGTGACCAAGGAGTTGATCACGGGATGATGTGTTACGGAACGAGTAAAGTGACTTGCCGGTAACGAGATTGAACAAGGTATTGGATACCGACGATCGAATCTCGGGCAAGTAACATACCGATAGACAAAGGGAATTGAATACGGGATTGATTAAGTCCTTGACATCGTGGTTCATCCGATGAGATCATCGTGGAACATGTGGGAGCCATCATGGGTATCCAGATCCCGCTGTTGGTTATTGACCGGAGAACGTCTCGGTCATGTCTACATGTCTCCCGAACCCGTAGGGTCTACACACTTAAGGTTCGATGACGCTAGGGTTATAAAGGAAGTTTGTATGTGGTTACCGAATGTTGTTCGGAGTCCCGGATGAGATCCCGGACGTCACGAGGAGTTCCGGAATGGTCCGGAGGTAAAGATTTATATATGGGAAGTCCTATTTTGGCCACCGGAAAATGTTCGGGATTTTTCGGTATTGTACCGGGAAGGTTCTAGAAGGTTCCGGAGTGGGGCCCACCTGCATGGGGGGACCCACATGAACGTGGGTAGTGGGGGCAAGGCCCCACACCCCTGGTCAAGGCGCACCAAGATCCCCCCTTAGAAGGAATAAGATCATATCCCGAAGGGATAAGATCAAGATCCCTAAAAAGGGGGGATAACAATCGGTGGGGAAGGAAATGATGGGATTTCTTTCCTCCCACCTTGGCCAACGCCCCAATGGACTTGGAGGGCAAGAAACCAGCCCCTCCACCCCTATATATAGTGGGGAGGCGCATGGGAGCTTCAGACGAAGTTCTGGCGCAGCCCTCCCCCTCTCCCAAGTACTCCTCCTCTCCCGTGGTGCTTGGCGAAGCCCTGCAGGATTGCCACGCTCCTCCACCACCACCACGCCGTTGTGCTGCTGCTGGATGGAGTCTTCCTCAACCTCTCCCTCTCTCCTTGCTGGATCAAGGCGTGGGATACGTCACCGGGCTGTACGTGTGTTGAACGCGGAGGTGCCGTGCGTTCGGCACTTGATCATCGGTGATTTGAATCACGACGAGTACGACTTCATCAACCCCGTTCACTTGAACGCTTCCGCTTAGCGATCTACAAGGGTATGTAGATGCACTCTCCTTCTACTCGTTGCTGGTTTCTCCATAGATAGATCTTGGTGACACGTAGGAAAATTTTGAATTTCTGCTACGTTCCCCAACAGTGGCATCATGAGCTAGGTCTATTGCGTAGATTCTTTGCACGAGTAGAACACAAAGTAGTTGTGGGCGTTGATGTTGTTCAATATGCTTACCGTTACTAGTCCAATCTTGTTTCGACGGTATTGTGGGATGAAGCGGCCCGGACCGACCTTACACGTACTCTTACGTGAGACAGGTTCCACCGATTGACATGCACTTGGTGCATAAGGTGGCTAGCGGGTGCCAGTCTCTCCCACTTTAGTCGGAACGGATTCGATGAAAAGGGTCCTTATGAAGGGTAAATAGCAATTGGCATATCACGTTGTGGTTTTGCGTAGGTAAGAAACGTTCTTGCTAGAAACCCATAGCAGCCACGTAAAACATGCAAACAACAATTAGAGGACGTCTAACTTGTTTTTGCAGGGTATGCTATGTGATGTGATATGGCCAAGAAGAATGTGATGAATGATATGTGATGTATGAGATTGATCATGTTCTTGTAATAGGATTCACGACTTGCATGTCGATGAGTATGACAACCGGCAGGAGCCATAGGAGTTGTCTTTATTTATTGTATGACCTGCGTGTCATTGAAGAACGCCATGTAAACTACTTTACTTTATTGCTAAACGCGTTAGTCATAGAAGTAGAAGTAGTCGTTGGCGTGACAACTTCATGAAGACACGATGATGGAGATCATGATGATGGAGATCATGGTGTCATGCCGGTGACGATGATGATCATGGAGCCCCGAAGATGAAGATCAAAAGGAGCAAAATGATATTGGCCATATCATGTCACTATTTGATTGCATGTGATGTTTATCATGTTTATGCATCTTGTTTGCTTAGAACGACGGTAGTAAATAAGATGATCCCTTACAAAATTTCAAGAAGTGTTCTCCCCTAACTGTGCACCGTTGCTACAGTTCGTCGCTTCTAAGCACCACGTGATGATCGGGTGTGATGGATTCTTACGTTCACATACAACGGGTGTAAGACAGTTTTACACAGCGAAAACACTTAGGGTTAACTTGACGAGCCTAGCATGTGCAGACATGGCCTCGGAACACGGAGACCGAAAGGTCGAGCATGAGTCGTATAGTAGATACGATCAACATGAAGATGTTCACCGATGATGACTAGTCCGTCTCACGTGATGATCGGACACGGCCTAGTTGACTCGGATCATGTAATCACTTAGATGACCAGAGGGATGTCTATCTAAGTGGGAGTTCATAAGATGAACTTAATTATCCTGAACATAGTCAAAAGACCTTTTGCAAATTATGTCGTAAGCTCGCGCTTTAGTTCCACTGTTTAGATATGTTCCTAGAGAAAATATAGTTGAAAGTTGATAGTAGCGATTATGCGATCAGTAGAAAGCTTATGTCCTTAATGCACCGCTCAGTGTGCTGAACCCCAACGTCGTTTGTCGATGTTGCGAACATCGGACATACACGTTTTGATAACTACGTGATAGTTCAATTAAATGGTTTAAGTAGAGGCACCAAAGACGTTTTCGAAACGTCGCGGAACATATGAGATGTTTCGAGGGCTGAAATTGGGATTTCAGGCTCGTGCCCACGTCAAGAGGTATAAGACCTCCGACGATTTTCTTAGCCTGCAAACTAAGGGAGAAAAGCTCAATCGTTGAGCTTGTGCTCAGATTGTCTGAGCACAACAATCACTTGAATCGAGTGGGAGTTGATCCTCCAGATGAGATAGTGATGTTTCCCCAAAGTCATTGCCACCAAGCTGCTAGAGCTTCGTGATTAACTATAACATATCAGGGATAGATATGATGATCCTTGAAATATTCATGATGTTTGACACCGCGAAAGTAGAAATCAAGAAGGAGCATCAATTGTTGATGGTTGGTGAAACCACTAGTTTCAAGAAGGGCAAGGGAACAAAGGGATACTTCATGAAACGGCAATTCAGCTGCTGCTCTAGTGAAGAAACCCAAGGTTGAACCCAAACCCGAGACTAAGTGCTTCTGTAATAAGGGGAACAACCACTGGAGCAGCATTACCCTAGATACTTGGTAGATGAGAAGGCTGGCAAGGTCGATAGAAGTATATTGGATATACATTATGTTAATGTGTACTTTACTAGTACTCCTAGTAGCACCAGGGTATTGGATACCGGTTCGGTTGCTAAGTGTTAGTAACTCGAAATAAAAGCTACGGAATAAACGGAGACTAGCTAAAGGTGAGCTGACGATATATGTTGGAAGTGTTTCCAAGGTTGATATGATCAAGCATCGCACGCTCCCTCTACCACCGAGATTGGTGTTTGCGTTGAGCATAGACATGATTGGATTATGTCTATCGCAATACGGTTATTCATTTAAGGAGAATAATGGTTACTCTATTTTTGAATAATACCTTCAATGGTCTTGCACCTAAAGGAATGGTTTATTGAATCTCGGTCGTAGTGATACACATTTTCATGCCAAAAGATATAAGATAGTAATGATAGTACCACTTACTTGTGGCACTGCCATGTAAGTCATAATGGTATAAAACGCATGAAGAAGCTCCATGTTGATGGATCTTTGGACTCACTCGTTTTTGAAAAGTTTGAGACATGCGAACCATGTCTATTGGTGTATATGCATGAAGAAACTCCATGCAAATGGATCGTTCGGACTCACTTGATTTTGAATCACTTGAGATATGCAAATCATACCACATGGGCAAGATGACTGAAAAGCCTCATTTTCAGTAAGATGGAACAAGATAGCAACTTGTTGGAAGTAACACATTTTGATGTGTGCAGTCGAATGAGTGCTGAGGCATGCAGTGAATATCATTATGTTCTTACTTCACAGATGATTCGAGTAAATGTTGAGTATATTTACTTGATGAAACACAAGTCTGAATTATTGAATGGTTCAAGTAATTTCAGAGTGAAGTAGCAGATCATTGTGACAAGAGGATAAAATGTCTATGATATGATCATAGAGATGAATATCTGAGTTACGAGTTTTGGCACACAATTAAGACATTGTGGAAATTGTTTCGCAATTAATACCGCCTGGAACACCATAATGTGATGGTGTGTCCGAACATCATAGTTGCACCCTATTGGATATGGTGCGTACCATGATGTCTCTTATCGAATTACCACTATCGTTCATGGGTTAGGCATTAGAGACAACCACATTCACTTTAAATAGGGCACCACGTAATTCCGATGAGATGACACCGTATGAATTATGGTTTAGAGAAACCTAAGTTGTCGTTTCTTAAAAGTTTGGGGCTGCGACGCTTATATGAAAAAGTTTCAGGTTGATAAGCTCGAACCCAAAGCGGATAAAATGCATCTTCATAGGAAACCCAAAACAGTTGGGTATACCTCCTAATTCAGATCCGAAAGCAATATGGATTGTTTCTAGAATCGGGTCCTTTCTCGAGGAAAAGTTTCTCTCGAAAGAATTGAGTGGGAGGATGGTGGAGACTTGATGAGGTTATTGAACCGTCTCTTCAACTAGTGTGTGACAGGGCACAGGGAGTTGTTCCTGTGGCACCTACACCAATTGAAGTGGAAGCTTATGATATTGATCATGAAACTTCGGATCAAGTCACTCCCAAACCTCGTAGGATGACAAGGATGCGTACTACTTCAGAGTGGTACGTAATCCTGTCTTGAAGGTCATGTTGCTAGACAACAATGAACCTACGAGCTATGGAGAAGCGATGGTGGGCCCGGATTCCGATAAATGGCTTGAGGCCATAAAATCCGAGAGAGGATCCATGTATGAAAACAAAGTGTAGACTTTGGCAGAACGGCTCGATGGTCGTAAGGCTAATGAGTACAGATGGATTTCAAAAGGAAGACGGACAATGATGGTAAATGTCACCATTAAGAAAGCTCGACTTGTCGTTAAGATGTTTTCCGACAAGTTCAAGGAGTTGACTACGATGAGATTTTCTCACTCGTAGCGATGCTAAGAGTCTGTTGGAATTATATTAGCGATTACTGCATTATTTATGAAATCTTGCAGATAGGATGTCAAAACATTGTTTCCTCGACGATTTTAATGAGGAAAGGTTGTATGTGATACAACCGGAAGGTTTTGTCAATCCCGAAAGATGCTAATAAGTATGCAAAGCTCCAGCAATCCTTCTAAGGACTGGAGTGAGCATCTCGGAGTTGGAATGTATGCTTTGATGATGATCAAAAATTTTGGGTTTGTACAAAGTTTATGAGAAACTTGTATTTCCAAAGAAGTGAGTGGGAGCACTATAGAATTTCTGATGAGTATATGTTGTTGACATATTGTTGATCAGAAATGACGTAGAATTTCTGGAAAGCATATAGGGTTATTTTGAAAGTATTTTTCAATGGAAAGCCTGGATTAAGCTACTTGAACATTGAGCATCAAGATCTATAAGGATAGATCAAAATGCTTAATAATACTTTCAAATGAGCACATACCTTGACATGATCTTGAAGGTGTTCAAGATGGACCAGTCAAAGAAGGAGTTCTTGCCTGAGTTGTAAGGTACGAAGTTAAGACTTAAAGCTCGACCACGGCAGAATAGAGAGAAAGGACGAAGGTCGTCCCCTATGCTTAAGACGTAGGCTTTCAGTATGCTATGCTGTGTACCGCACCTGAAGTGTGCCTTGCCATGAGTCAGTCAAGGGGTACAAGAGTGATCCAAGAATGGCTCACAGGACAGCAGTCAAAGTTATCCTTAGTAACTAGTGGACTAAGGAATTTTCTCAATTATGGAGGTGGTAAAAGAGTTCATCGTAAAGGTTACGACGATGCAAGCTTGACACCTATCCGGATAGCTCGGAGTAGAGAGACCGGATACATATAATGGAGCAATAATTTAGAATAGCTCCAAGTAGAACAGTTGTTTGGAATAGCTCCAAATAGAGCGTGGTAGCTGCATCTAGGAGATGACATAGAGATTTGCAAAGCACACACGGATCTGAAAGGTTCAGACCCGTTGACTAAAACCTCTCTCACAAGCAACATGATCAAACATAAAACTCATTGAGTGTTAATCACATAGTGATGTGAACTAGACTACTGACTCTAGTAAACTCTTGGGTATTAGTCACATGGCGATGTGACCTGTGAGTGTTAATCACATGGCGATGTGAACTAGATTATTGACTCTAGTGCAAGTAGGAGACTGTTGGAAATATGCCCTAGAGGAAATAATAAAAGTATTATTATTACATTTCCTTGTTCATGATAATTGTCTTTTATTCATGCTATAACTGTATTATCCGGAAATCGTAATACACGTGTGAATACATATACCACAATATGTCCCTAGTGAGCCTCTAGTTGACTAACTCGTTGTGATCAACAGATAGTCATGGTTTCCTGGCTATGGACATTGGATGTTGTTGATAACGGGATCACATCATTAGGAGAATGATGTGATGGACAAGACCCAATCCTAAGCCTAGCACAAAAGGTCGTGTAGTTCATTTGCTAGAGCTTTGCCAATGTCAAGTATCTCTTCCTTCGACCATGAGAGCGTGTAACTCCTGGATACCGTAGGAGTGCTTTGGGTGTATCAAACGTCACAACGTAACTGGGTGACTATAAAGGTGCACTACAGGTATCTTCGAAAGTATCTATTGTTTTATGCAGATCGAGACTGGGATTTGTCACTCCGTGTAAACAGAGAGGTATCTCTGGGCCCACTCGGTAGGACATCATCGTATGCGCAATTTGACCAAGGAGTTGATCACGGGATGATGTGTTACGGAACGAGTAAAGTGACTTGCCGGTAACGAGATTGAACAAGGTATTGGATACCGACGATCGAATCTCGGGCAAGTAACATACCGATAGACAAAGGGAATTGAATACGGGATTGATTAAGTCCTTGACATCGTGGTTCATCCGATGAGATCATCGTGGAACATGTGGGAGCCATCATGGGTATCCAGATCCCGCTGTTGGTTATTGACCGGAGAACGTCTCGGTCATGTCTGCATGTCTCCCGAACCCGTAGGGTCTACACACTTAAGGTTCGATGACGCTAGGGTTATAAAGGAAGTTTGTATGTGGTTACCGAATGTTGTTCGGAGTCCCGGATGAGATCCCGGACGTCACGAGGAGTTTCGGAATGGTCCGGAGGTAAAGATTTATATATGGGAAGTCCTATTTTGGCAACCGGAAAATGTTCGGGATTTTTTGGTATTGTACCGGGAAGGTTCTAGAAGGTTCCGGAGTGGGGCCCACCTGCATGGGGGGACCCACATGAACGTGGGTAGTGGGGGCAAGGCCCCACACCCCTGGTCAAGGCGCACCAAGATCCCCCCTTAGAAGGAATAAGATCATATCCCGAAGGGATAAGATCAAGATCCCTAAAAAGGGGGGATAACAATCGGTGGGGAAGGAAATGATGGGATTTCTTTCCTCCCACCTTGGCCAACGCCCCAATGGACTTGGAGGGCAAGAAACCAGCCCCTCCACCCCTATATATAGTGGGGAGACGCATGGGAGCTTCAGACGAAGTTCTGGCGCAGCCCTCCCCCTCTCCCAAGTACTCCTCTTCTCCCGTGGTGCTTGGCGAAGCCCTGCAGGATTGCCACGCTCCTCCACCACCACCACGCCGTTGTGCTGCTGCTGGATGGAGTCTTCCTCAACCTCTCCCTCTCTCCTTGCTAGATCAAGGCGTGGGATACGTCACCGGGCTGTACGTGTGTTGAACGCGGAGGTGCCGTGCGTTCGACACTTGATCATCGGTGATTTGAATCACGACGAGTACGACTTCATCAACCCCGTTCACTTGAACGCTTCCACTTAGCAATCTACAAGGGTATGTAGATGCACTCTCCTTCTACTCGTAGCTGGTTTCTCCATAGATAGATCTTGGTGACGCGTAGGAAAATTTTGAATTTCTGCTACGTTCCCCAACAAGTACAGCCAAAGATAATATCATCAACATATATTTGGCACACAAACAGTTCACCATCATAAGATTTAGTAAAGAGAGTAGGGTCAAGTGAACCGGGTGTGAAGCCATTCTTCATGAAGAATTCCTTCAACGTATCATACCACGCCCGAGGGGCTTGCTTGAGGCCATAGAGGGCCTTATTAAATCTGAGGACTTTGTCAGGATTCTTTGGATCTTCAAAACCTGGGGGTTGAGCAACATATACTTTTCCTCAAGCTTACCATTGAGGAATGCACTTTTCACATCCATTTGATATAAGATGATATCATGATGGTTAGCATAAGCAAGTAATATGCGAATAGCCTCAAGTCTAGCAACAGGTGCAGAAGTTTCATCGAAATCAATTCCTTCAACCTGTGTGTAGCCTTGAGCTACCAGTCGTGCCTTATTCCTCACCACAAGGCCATTTTCATATTGCTTGTTGCGGTAGATCCACTTTGTGCCAATGATATTATGCTTGCAAGGATCTGGATGTTTGACCAGTTCCCAGACATTGTTGAGCTCGAACTAATGTAATTCTTCTTGCATAGCCTGAATCCACTACGGCTCCAGAAATGCTTCATCTACCTTAGTGGGCTCTGTGATAGAGACAAAAGCATAGTGCCAAAAGTTAGATAAATGTGAAGCTTTTGAGCATGTGAGAGGACCTGGCGCTTCAATGTCATCGATGATCTTGTCAACTTGTACTTCTTTTGCAACGCGGGGATGAGCTGGCTGTCGCTGAGGAATTTGATCAACATTTTCTTCAGCACCATTTTCTTCAGCATTATCTTCAGGTGCATCAGCTCGACGTTCTTCATGTACTGGAACGAATTCTTCAGCAAATTCTTCAGTAGGAATGACATCCTCAGTTGCCTTGAACTTGATAGAATCCTCAGATGCTGGTTCATCTAACACAGAAGGTAGGTGCTCTCTTTGCGAGCCTTAGTTTCATCGAACCGCACATCTACAGTTTCAACAACCTTGTGAAGAGCATTGTTGAAGACTTTGTAGGTGTGCGAGTCCTTTCCGTAACCAAGCATAAAACCTTCATGTGCTTTCGGTGCAAATTTAGAATTGTGGTGAGGATCTCTAATCCAACATTTTGCACCAAAGACTTTGAAATAACTCACATTGGGTTTCTTGTCAGTGAGGAGTTCATAGGCCGTCTTCTTGAAGAATTTGTGAAGATATACTCTGTTGATGATGTGGCATGCAGTATCAATTGCATCAATCCAAAAATGATGAGGCGTTTTGTATTCATCAAGCATAGTGCGAGCCATCTCAACAAGAGTTCTGTTCTTGCGCTCCACGATGCCATTCTGCTGAGGAGTATAGGGAGCAGATAACTCATGAGTAATACCAAGTTCATCAAGATAGTCATCAAGACCGGAATTCTTGAACTCAGTTCCATTGTCACTCCTGATGTGCTTGATCTTCACACCAAAGTTGGTTGAAGCCCTCGAGGAAATTCATTTGAAGACTTCCTGCACTTCATGTTTGTAAGTAACAATGTGTACCCATGTATATCGAGAGTAATCATCAACAATGACAAAACCATATGGAGATGCAGCATTAGTGACTGCTGAGTAATGATTAGGTCCGAAGAGGTCCATGTGAAGCAATTCAAATGGACGAGTAGTGGTCATGATAGTCTTCGCTGGATGCTTGGCCTTGGTCATTTTTCCAGCTTCACAGGCTCCGCATAAGTGATCCTTGAGGAATTTGACATTCTCAATGCCAATGACATGCTTCTTCTTCGCAAGCGTGTGCAAATTCCTCATGCCTGCGTGACCAAGTCGTCGATGCCATAGCCAGCCTTCTGAAGCTTTTGCAAGTAGACACACGGCTGGTTGTGGTCCTGTAGAGAAATCAACAATATACAAGTCTCCTCTCCTAAAGCCTTCAAAGACTTTGGAATTGTCAGCTTCCATAATCACAACACAGCGATACTTGCCAAAGACAACAACCATATCAAGATCACAAAGCATTGAGACTGACATGAGGTTGTATCCTAAGGACTCAACAAGCATGACTTTGTCCATGTGTTTATCCTTAGAGATCGCAACCTTACCAAGACCCAATACCTGACTTTTGCCTTTGTCAGCAAAGATGATGTGCTTCAGATGTGACGGTGATAAGGGAGCATCCATCAAAATATTCTTGTCACCAGTCATGTGATTTGTACATCCACTATCGAGGACCCACTCAGTGGTTTTGGGTTGATCATCCTGCAGATGAATTAGTGTAACTTACAATCTCATATGCTTCATCAATGAAGAATATGATATCAAGTTCATCACATGAATTTCATCAAGCAGTAAACAGATATAGCAGTATGAGGACATGTGAAATGAAAGTTCATTTCATCATGATTAGCCTGCGTCCTTTCAGGCAACTTTGTCAGGTCCCCAGCAAATTCTTCAGACGTTAAGGCACGTCTGGAGACCTGACCCTGCAGAAAAGATTAGTTCTTTTTTTTCACCACCCACATCTGAAGGGGTGGCAAAGAGTCCATCACTCTGCGAGCACCATATGAGAAAGGTGGCATAGAGGCCAAACCATTTCGTTTCACATAAGAGGGGTTAGGGTAAGAATATGAATAAGCAGAGAAATTCTTCGAGGACTTATGAACATAATTATTTGAAGAATAATGTGCATATTCATAGCCCTTAGCTCTACCTTGCGAAACAGAAAGGTTAGCACGATGATTATCATATGAGGACTTTGATCCATTTGAGGAATTTGGTCCATATGAGGATTTGGATCCATATGAAGAATTAGGTCCATATGAAGAGTTTGATCTGGGGTTCCTATTCTTCACAGGTGGTGTCATGAGGACATTCACCTGAAGACTTTCAACATAACTTTTCGGAACCTAGATTTTCTTCATAGGGGAACCGTTCCTGCAGTTAGTCCCAACATATCTAGCAAATACTTCACCATTCTGATTTTTGAACAGTTTATAGTTGGAGTCAAATGACTCATCAGAAGAATGAGAAGATTCACATGTAAAGCCAGATAAGTTAGATGGATCAACTGGAGGTCCCTTTGCAGCAACCCATGAGGTTTTGGGGTACTGCTCAGGCTTCCAATATGTTCCATCAGCATTGAGTTTCCTCTCAAAAGCAATACCCTCTTTCCTAGGGTTTCTGTTGAGGATCTGCTTTTTGAGTACATCACAAAGAATCTGATGCCCTTTGAGGCTTTTGTACATGCCTGTTGTGTACAATTCCTTCAGCCCTGCATCGTCAGTGATACTAGCAATGTCCTCAGATGAGGAATTAGTGATAGCAGAGGCAGGTGAAGAATTTGTAACAGTTGAAGCATTTGAACATTCAGGTGAGGAATTAGCAGATTCACGTTCAATGCACTTTAAGCATGGAGGAACAAATTCTTCCTGAGAAGCGCTGATTTGTTGAGCTAGTAATGAATCGCGCTCCTTCTGAAGATCTTCATAACTCACTCTTAGCTTCTCAAGATCTTGCTTTCTTTGAAGAAATTCATAAGAAAGTTTCTCATGATCAGATAAGAGAGTGTTATGATGACTTTGAAGGTTATCAAACCTAGACTGAAGTCTCTGAAGATTTTCAGTCAGGGCTTTAGTGCGATCCATTTCTTCACCCAACATATCATCACTTTTGTCTAGCATGTTTTGAACCTTTTCAAAAGCCCTTTGTTGTTTTACAGCAATCTTAGCAAGTTTAGAGTAGCTGGGCTTGAGATTATCATCAGATTCATTTTCACTGGATTCAGAGGAGGTGTATTTGAGTACCTTTGCACCTTTTTCCATGAAGCAATAGGTGGGAGCGTAGTCATCATTATCTTCATCAGGCTTGTCGGTGGGGTCAGTTTCTTCAGTGTTGAAGATGGACTTGCTAACGAAAGCAGTAGCGAAGGCCAGACTCGCCACACCGGATTCAGATTCTTCAGACTCCTGCTCTTCCTCATTTTCCTCAGATTCAGCTTCAGAGTCCATTTCCTTGCCAATGAATGCCTGAGCCTTCTTGGAGATGCTCTTCTTGTGAGATGAAGACTTCGAGGATTTTGATGATGAAGATTTTGACGATTTCTTCTTCTTCTTCGCATCATCAGAACTGTAATCCTTGTATTTCTTCTTCTTCAATTCCTTTTCCCAGTGAGGACAATCTTGAATATAATGACCAGGTTTCTTGCATTTGTGGCACAGCCTTCTCTTATAGTCACTTGATGAGGAATCACTGCTTCTTGAGGATTTTCCAAAGCGACCACGCCTTGAGAACTTCTGGAATTTCTTCACGAGCAGTGCTAGCTCCTGGCTCAATTCTTCAGGATCACCAAGGCTACTACCAGAATCCTCACATTCAGACTCAGACACAGCCTTGGCCTTCAGGGCACGTGGTTTGCCATAGCACGAACCATAGAGATCTCTCTTTTCAGCAAGCTTGAACTCGTGAGTATTTATCCTTTCGAGGATATCGGCAGGATCAAGAGACTTGTAGTCAGCCCGTTCTTGTATCATCAGACCCAGAGTATCAAATGAGGAATCAAGTGATCTCAACAGTTTCTTCACCACCTCATGGTCAGTGATGTCAGTGGCACCGAGGGCTTGAAGCCCATTTGAGATGTCAGTGAGGCGATCAAAGGTTTGTTGGACATTTTCATTGTCGAGTCTTTTGAAGCGGTTGAAGAGATTCTAAAGAACATCAACTCGAGAGTCACGCTGAGTTGAGACTCCTTCATTCACTTTGGACAGCCTATCCCAGATAAGCTTAGCAGTTTCCAAAGCACTCACTCTTCCATACTGTCCTTTACTTAGATGGCCACATATGATATTCTTCGCTTGAGAATCGAGTTGCTTGAATCTCTTCACATTGGTACAGTGAGGGTGTGACAGAGGGAACACCATTTTCCACAACATACCAGAGATCGTTGTCAATTGCCTCGAGATGCATTCACATCTTGTTTTTCCAGTAGGGGTAGTCCGTCCCGTCAAAGGTAGGACACCCAGCCGAGACCTTGATCATACCTGCGGTCGACATAACTGAAACTCCAGGCGGTTAAACCAAAATCACACAGAACAAGGGAGTACCTTGCTCTGATACCAATTGAAAGTGCGTTATGTCGACTAGAGGGGGGTGAATAGGCGATTTTTATGAATTCTTCACTGAGGAATTTGCCGGTGAGGAAATTCCTTAGCGAAGAACTATTAGCAGCGGAATAAGTACTCAGAAGTAAGCATAACAGAATACAAGCATGGTCATCATGATGAAATGAAGACTAGCACAGAGTACAGAAAGCGTAATCACAGGATAACACAAGATGAAGACAAACAGACTGAAGAAATTGAACTGAGGAAATTGAGAAAGTCTTCAGTCAAAGTCTTCAAACACAGATATGAACAAACACTCAACACAGTAATGAGGAAATGAAAGGGTTGAGGAAATAGAACCAGTTAGGTTGGTGAAGACAATGATTTGGTAGACCAGTTCCAACTGCTGTCTCAGTTTTACGTCTGGTTGGAGCGGCTGAGTATTTAAACTCGAGGACACGCAGTCCCGGACACCCAGTCTCTGAGCACGCAGTTTAGGACAGCCAGTCCTCACCGTATTCTCCTTGAACTAAGATCACGCAGATCTCGTCCAATCACTCGTGGTTAGTCTTCAGGTGACTTCCAAACCTTCACAGACTTGGTCACTCGGCAATCCACAATTCCTCTTGGATGCTCTAGACCTTGACGCCTAACCGTCTGGAAGAAGCACAGTCTTCAAAGGTAACAAGCATCGGATCCACGTAGGATCAATTTCTTTAGTGATGCTCAATCACTTTGGGTTTGGAGGTGTTTGGGTTTTTTGGATTTTCCTCACTCGATGATTTTCGCTCAAAGTCCTCGGAGGATGGGTTGCTCTCAAATGACAAGTGTCAAGTTCTCTCGGAGCAGCCAACCAGCTAGTGGTTGTAGGGGGCGGCTATTTATAGCCTAGGGAGCAGCCCGACATGATAAGACATAAATGCCCCTCAATGATATGACCGTTAGGTGGATAAGATATTTTGGGACAGCTGGCGCGCAGCACAGCAACGGTCGGAAATTTGACTCTCAAATTCCTCAGGGCTATCATGTTCCTCACTATGTAGGCAATCCGCACTGGAGAATTCCTAACTCCTCAGTTAGAGCAAATTCATCAGCGACCAGAAGAACTTCATCTCTGTCACTGAAGAAAGTGACTGAACTGTATGAGATTTCCAAAGGCTTCACTCGAAGGGATTGGTAGGTGTAGGATTTTGAGTTGAGCATCACATGGGAATTTTTCCTTAGTATTTCCTCGACCCCCTTTAACAGTACGGTGTTTCCTATGACTCAAGAAAGAGAAAAACAAAACTATGAAAACGAAAGTCTTCAAGCTTCATATTCCTCGCATGAATATCAAGTCTTCATGGATACACCAATTTCTTCACTTTCAAAGTCTTCAGAATATCAAAGTCTTCAGTTGAAGAACTTCATTTTTAGGGGTCGACATTCTCTGTAAATATCAAACTCCTCATAGACTTATAGACCTGTGTATACTCACAAACGCATTAGTCCCTTAACCTATAAGTCTTCAATACACAAAAATCACTAAGGGGCACTAGATGCACTTACAACGCGCCTCCACTCCCTCCCTCCAGATCGAGAGAGAGCTCGCCGCCGTCCTCCTGCTCTTGCCCCTGCCCTTCCCTCGCCCTTAACCCTGAGGCGGCAAGGCAGACGGCCAACGACCTCGCCCACCTAACCCTAGCGAGAGGAGAGCGGCCATGGATCCATCGAAGTTGGGCGAGCTGCGCTCCTTCGGGCTGGAGTGGAAGAAGGACCCGACGCTCCTCGCCGACCCCGCCCTCGCCTTCTTTCGCGACTACCTCACCTCCCTCGACGCCAACCTCCCACCGCGGGGGTGAGGAAGATGGCCCATGCGGCGGCGGTGCACGCCGCGCTCTTATGCTTCACGCTCCTCCTCGCACTCAGGGTCGACGGCCGCACCGACTCCTCCTGGTGGTACTCCCTCTCCCTCTCTCTCTCTCTCTCTCTCTCTCTCTTCCCCTACTGCCTCTTTCTATCAATTTCTCTATCTGAATCCCCACTCTCTCTTTGCAGATGGCGTGGATCGGTGCTGCATGGAGGAGAAGGAGGCCATGGAGTCCTGCGGCCGCGACGAGGAGGAGGTCGGGGATGAGGATGGGTCGTCCTCCGGGTTCGGTGGGATGTCGGCCTCGGAAACGGTCCCCTCGCGGCCGCCGCCGTCGCCAACACCGACGTCGCCTGCTCAAGGTGAGACCCCACCGCCCATGCCCTCCCCTCCCACACCTCCCTCCTGCTACTTGCCTCTTGTCTAAATCCACTAAACCTGCTGCCGCACTTCTTCTCTGAACCTCTTTCTTGCTGCTCGCTGCTACTCTTCTCTCCATCCCCACGCTTGCTTCTTCTTCTCCTAACCTCGCTGCTGATCTTCTCTGAAGTCTGAACCCCCTATTGCTACTCTCTCTCTCTCTGTAATTCAATAGAACTAGTACTGTATAATGATATGATATGTTTAGTTTTACACTTGTGATGTGTGGTTTTAAATTGCTGATCCGTGAACTGAATCATGGCATATGACTCTCTGTTCTTATGTGTGGTAATTAGTTACACCTGTCACTTGTGTTCTGCACTTGTTGAATAAAGGATTTCAATTTGTGGTACTGGTGTTAGCTTTGTTCCTGTGGTATAAATGTTTTCAATTTGTAGTACTTGTGTTAGCCGAGCATCTTCGCTCATCATCTAGTCCCAGAGGAGAAATGACATCCGCTGTTTGTGGGCGATTCACTTTGCTATATTTACAGCCGATCACCTAGTTGAATTTATTTACTGTTGTTGCTATGCCATCGTGATGACACATTCGTTCATGTTGTATTGATATTGATTTTGTCTCTCTCCTGACGGTATTTGGGCATTGTTATGCAGGATCAATGGGTTTGACTTCAGCAAAGGGGATCACCCTCACCGTCTCCTTGTTTTGGCCTCCTCGTGTTTCTGTCGGCGTCGTCGCAGAAAACAAAAAGGTTTGTGTTGTTTATCTGTTAGACTATATGAATCATGCACACTGATACACTATGAGGAGACGGTGCACGGTGAGGTTGGTTTTGTTTTTGGATGAACCTGTATATATTTTGTGTACACACCACTGATTCGTATACTGCACTATGAGGCTGGAAATTTCCTTTTAAGCTGTGGTGTGTTTGTTCTTGAGAGCTAGTTGTGGAAAATCCCCCTTGCTGTATGGAATCCACTGAAAAAATTCAAAATGGTTCGATATCCCACCACACACTAGTTGGGCCTAGTGATATTGATTAACTGTAGTGTTTCATTGTATTATATCATCTCATCTGCTTGTATTGTGTCAAGGAAATCAAGGGCATGTGGAAGAGAGAGGAGGTCCATGGAGAAGATGCTCTGCTCCACCTCCAACCCACCCTGCCTACTACTGCAGGAATAGGATGCCATGGAAGGTAGTTTTTTCTGTTCGGTCCTGCTTGTGATTGTATTCAAGCAGCCATGTGTATATAAAAAAGGTTTAGTCTACAGTAGTCACATGATATGTCTGTCTACTACACGGTTTGATCATTTTTGAAATCGTGCTAGTTGTTTAGTCTCATCACTTTAACAAAAAGTGAACAATACTGTGATGCTTTACTGAATTGTAGATTGTCGCGGATGAATCTAGCTTGTTGGTTTCAGACTGAATTGTAGATGGTAGCGGGATAATCTAGCTTGTTGGTTTCAGACTGAATTGCTTGGATTCATGTGTACTAATAGCATCTAAAGCATGCACACTAAATCATTAGGCACATTGTACTGCACACACTAGTTAATGTTCTGTCTTTTTGAGAACATTTTGTATCTGTTGTCTAGTTCTATCCGTTGATACTCGATTAGGGCCCCATGTGTTTGAACAACTAGTCAAGTAACATGGGTCCCCACTGGTGGTACAGCGTCAAGTTTGGAAGCACCTGGAGTGAAATGTGAGAAAAAGTGAACAACTTACACATTTTCCTGAAATGGTATAGCTTAATTTGTTTTTTAGCTACTGCAGCATTTCTTGAAATGATTTTTATTCTAAGCATTTTTTTATACTCAATAAGCTAGTTCCTGAATCAAATTTGTTAATGAAATGTTTCTCTAGCATGCTATAGTTAATTAGTTGGCAAGTGTGATGTCCATTCACGCCTCCTCTGTTTTTGGCTGGTCTGGCTTCACCGCCACGTCGATGATGAAGGTGGTGACCACGGCGGTGAGTGGCGCAAGTTGGTGGTTGTGGGACTCGACGACACGGCTCTGATACGTGTCCAACGTATCTACTTTTCGAAACACTTTTGCCCTTGTTTTGGACTCTAACTTGCATGATTTGAATCAAACTAACCCGGACTAACGCATTTTTCAGCAGAATTACCATGATGTTGTTTCATGTGTAGAAAACAAAAGTTCTCAAAATGTCCTGAAAATCCCCGGAGGCACTTTTTAGAAAATATAAAAAATACTGGAGAAAGAATCAAGACCAGGGGGCCCACACCCTGTCCACGAGGGTGGGGGGCGCGCCCTCCCCCTGGGCACGCCCCCCTGTCTCGTAGGCCCCCTGAGGCTCCGCCGACCTCAACTCCAACTCCATATATTCCGTCTCGCGGAGAAAAAAATCAGAGAGAAAGTTTCATCCCGTTTTACTATACAGAGCCGCCTCCAAGCCTTAATCTCTCCTGGGAGGGCTGATCTGGAGTCCGTTCGGGGCTCCGGAGAGGGGGATTCGTCGCCGTTGTCATCATCAACCATCCTCCATCACCAATTTCATGATGCTCGCCGTTGTGCGTGAGAAATTCCATCATAGGCTTGCTTGACGGTGATGGGTTGGATGAGATTTATCATGTAATCAAGTTAGTTTTGTTAGGGTTTGATCATTAGGATCCACTATGTTCTGAGATTGATGTTGCTATGACTTTGCTATGCTTAATGCTTGTCACTAGGGCCCGAGTGCCATGATTTCAGATCTGAATCTATTATGTTTTCATGAATATATGTGTGTTCTTGATATTATCTTGCAAGTATATAGTCACCTATTATGTGTTATGTTCCGACAACCCCGAAGTGACAATAATTGGGATACTTCTCGGTGATGACCGTAGTTTGAGGAGTTCATGTATTCACTGTGTATTAATGCTTTGGTCCGGTTCTCTATTAAAAGGAGGCCTTAATATCCCTTAGTTTCCACTAGGACCCCGCTACCACGGGAGGGTAGGACAAAAGATGTCATGCAAGTTCTTGTCCATAAGCACGTATGACTATATTCGGAATACATGCCTACATTACATTGATGAATTGGAGCTAGTTCTGTGTCACCCTATGTTATAGCTATTACATGAGGAATCGCATCCGACATAGCTATCCATCACTGATCCATTGCCTACGAGCTTTTCACATCTTGTGCTTTGCTTATTTACTTTTCCGTTGCTACCGTTACAATCACTACAAAACCCAAAAATATTGCTATTACTATCTTTACCTTTTATTACTGTTACCATTACTATCATACTACTTTGCTACTAAATACCTTGCTGCAGATACTAAGTTATCCAGGTGTGGTTGAATTGACAACTCAACTGCTAATACTCAAGAATATTCTTTGGCTCCCCTTGTGTCGAATCAATAAATTTGGGTTGAATACTTTACCCTCGAAAGCTGTTGCGATCCCCTACACTTGTGGGTCATCAAGACTAATTTCTGGCACCGTTGCCGGGGAGCATAGCTCTATTCTCTGAGACACTTGGGATTTATATCTGTTGATCACTATGAAGAACTTGAAAGACGATAAAACCAAGATCTATCCCTCAACTACGAGGGGAGGTAAGGAACTGCCATCTAGCTCTGCACTACATTCTCCTTCTGTTATGAATAAGCTTGCGACACCTAAACCTGCTACTGCTATGAATTCTGATATGTCGCATGTTATTGATGATGCCACTTTTGCTTTGCATGATACTTATGATGAAACTACTTCTGTGCGTGATACTACTGTGCCATTAGGTGAATTTCTTGATGAACAACTTGCTAGGGCTAGAGAGAACGAAATTATTGAAGATGCTATTATTGATGATAGTGATGATGAAAGATCTCCGAATGATTATGAATTGCCTGTTTGTCGGGGTGATGAACCCCGGGCAGGCAACGGAATCCGGATCTATTTCAAAAATAGCAGGGCCCGCATCGCCCCGCAAACCGGCACGCACCTGGCCGGGTCGCTCGACCCGACAAGGCTCGCAACCCGGCCAAGACCCTCGACTCGGCAAGCTACGTCGACCCGGCCGCAGTAGCTGGTGTAAGACAACTCAACCTGGCGCAACCATTGCTTCCCCAGCAAGCCAACCCACCCGTGGCGTCCACGGCAACCCAGCCACGGGTCAGCTCCCGTCCCATCCAAGTCGTACGATGGGACGAGACCTCAATCAACGATGACCTACAGTGTTCCTGCCCATGCCTCTGGTCAGCCAAAGCGTGGCAACAGTGCCCCTTACCTACCCGCTGACCGAGGCTGGTGTGGCAATAGTGTCCCAGCCCTCGCCGCTGACAACAGCAAGCGGCGGCCTGACGGGGAACACTGTACGTGGCTCAACTCAGCCACGCCATGACGATCGACAAGACGGCACATAGTCCCCCTGGGCACGCGGGGCCCGCACCTAGGGGAACCTAGTGAACCACAAGCCCACAAGCGGGACCCAGCCTGGTACTTCGGACACCGACAATACAGACCCACCGACTCGGCATATTACCATTGTAACCCTGGGTGGGTTGATCTATAAACCCCCCCCCCCCGGGAGCCCACGCCTACAGAGGCATGCGAGACACGAGACACATGTAAGAGAGACCCAAACAAACATAGGACTAGCCACCAGACAGCAACACCGGGGAGAAGGGGCATCCCAAGCCTTGGCCAACCTCCTTCCTCCTCCATACAGCTCCAGGAGCAACATTGTACTATCGGTCATCCAACTAAACTCGGCAGGACTAGGGGTATTATCTCTCCGGAGAGCCCCGAACCTGGGTATGTCCGGCGTCCCGCACCTGTGCATATCAACCTCGCCTCTGGAGCGCACCAACGCCCTCGAGCCTCCTCCTCTCTTTAGCCATCCCTTGGCATCTGCCGTGCGCCCACCACGACAGTTGGCGCCCACCGTGGGTCAGCTCGAGGAGCTGGCCGGGAGCATGCTTCAGACGGGGCCCTTCTCCTACTCCGACGAGTCCGTCGCTCTGGCGGATGATGTCATCGGTGCACTTGCCGCCTCCTTCACCGCGCTGTGCATCTCCGACGCGTTCGTGGTCGACGAGTACCCCAGCGAGGTGCTCAGCTACTCCGACTCTCCGCTCTCCCTCAGCGGCGGATTCACCGCCGGAGCGATGGACGCCCATTGGAGGTTTTCGGCACCGGCGACGGCGCCTCTTCCTCGTCGAGCAAGGCGAGGAGGGTTGCAGAAGCCGAGGCCACGGCGGCACGGACCGAGCCGTCCGACCCGCTGCGCACCACGATGCAGAGCCTCCGCATCCCCATCGGCACAGACGTCGACGCCACCAATGTCGCTGAAGCCCAAACCCAACCTGAGGACAGGCGCCAGCAGACGCTGGACCTATCCGAGACACTGGCCGCCACCAGGCGTCGCCTGGAGGCTGCTCAGATGGAGCACGACGCCGCCCATGGATTCACACCCGCCGCGGCCGAGCCAAGCCGGGCCGTCGATACTTGCGCCCGGGGAGGAGCGATCGGCCGGGCCTTCGGCGCCATCCGAACCGTCTACGAGACCCCAGTCAAGAACATGCACGCTGTGGAGGCAGCCGCGGTCGGTCTCGACCAACTCGCGGGCGAGGAGCTCAAGGAACGCATTGGGCAGATGCGCGAGCTCCTCCACGCCGCCAACACCCAGCAGGATCGCCTCAATCAGCTCGCCAAGCCGGCTGGGTCCGGCTCCGCCCGCCTTGGCGGACCCGGCAAACTCCTACACACGGCTTCCCGCCGCCCAGCGAGGCGCACTCCGGCCAAGCCTGGACCCGACGCAACCCGACCGCCACCGCCGCCGATGCTCCGGGCAACGAGCCTACCCCGAAGACCCAGCATGGACTCGGCATGCTTCGGGTCCGCGTGCTTCGGCCCACGCATCCGGGAAGAGCCCTTCGCCAAGGGGTTCGTGCTCCCCCGCGACACCCCCAAGTACAATGGGACCGTGAAGCCAGAAGACTGGCTCACCGACTACACCATGGCCATTGGCATCACCGGTGCCAATCATCGTCTCGCTGTGTGGTACGCACCGCTCATGCTCCAAGGATAGGCCCGCACATGGTTGAACAGCCTGCCGATGGGCAGCATCAATGCATGGGTCGATTTCGAGGAAGCCTTTGTCTGCAACTTCACGGGGATGTACAAGCAGCCCGGTCGCCCCAGCCAGCTCGCCATGTGCGTGCAGGTGCCGACGGAGACCGGCCGCGAGTACCTCGCACGCTGGACCGAGCTCCAGAATAGCTGCGAGGGCGTCCATGAAGTCCAGGCGATCCAATACTTCGTCAGCGGGTGCCGTGACGGCACCCTCCTCAAGAACAAACTCCTACGCTCCGAGCCGGCCACCATGGCCGCACTCATGGTGACGGCGGACAAGTACGCCAACGCTGACTCCGCCATGAAGATACAGGTGGCACTGGATGAGGCCGGCAATGCGAAGCCGATTCCTCCCCCGAAGCCGGCCGGCGAAAGCAGCCGATAGCAGCATCACCAGAACAACAAGCGCAAGGCCGACCAACCGGCGCAACGACACGACAACGGGCTTGTCGCGGCCGCCGAGCCGGCGGCAGACCCGGCAGCGAAGCGTCGGCAGACTGGCAAGATGGCGTGGCAACCCGCCATGAGCTTTGAAGAGATGCTCGACGCCCCATGCAAGCACCACAGTGGCGCAAGACCCTCCACGCACATGCTTCGGCAGTGCACCATCACCAAGCGCATCATGAGGGGTGACGTTCCACCTCCTCCGGCTCCGGAGCCGTCTCCAGGCATAGGACAGCCGCCTCCGCCTCCACCGCCGCCTCCCGCCGGTGGCGCGATGTGGAACGACACCTACCGGGACCAAAACACGGCCTACATCGTCTTCACCAGCCTCGGCGGCACAGCGAGCGCCTCCTTCGACAGGAGGTGAACACCGTCATCCCGGCCAAGACAAATTTCATACATTGGTCAGATCGCCTGATCACCTGGACCAGGGAGGATCACCCAGCAGCCATGCCGAGCCCGGGTGGATATTCCCTCGTCCTCAACCCCACCATCGTCGCGTGGCGAACATGCAAGTTCTCCCGAGTCCTCATCGACGGCGGCAGCAGCATCAACACTACCGCGGCACGATGACCAAGCTCGGCCTCAAGGCCGAGGACCTGGAGCCAACCCAGACAGTCTTCCACTGCATCGTACCCGGCCTCTCCTACTCGCCCATTGGCCGGGTCCGGCTCGATGTCCTGTTCGGTGACAACAGCCACTTCTGACGCGAACCGGTCTGGTTCGAGGTGGTGGACCTGTCCAGCGCGTATCATGCGTTGCTGGGCCGACCCGCACTCGCCAAGTTCTTGGCGGTTCCCCACTACGCGTACCTGAAGATGAAGATGCCGGGTCCCAAGGGCCTCATTACCGTCACCGGCGACTGCCACAAGTCTCTGGAGTGCGCCGGAGACAGCGCTAAGTTGGCCGAGTCACTGGTCATTGCCGAGGAGCGGCGCCAGCTCGACCGGATCGTTGCCCTGGCCGGCGAGGCCTCCGCCGCATCAATCCTGACCCTAGACCCGGCCGACGAGGCCGCCTTCAAGCCCTCCAAGGAGACCAACAAGGTGAAGCTCAGCCTGGAAGACCCCAGCTGCAGCAAGTACGTTGTCATAGGCGCCCGCCTCGGCAGCATATAGGAAGGTGAGCTCATCGACTTCCTCCGTGAGAATCAGGATATCCTCGCATGGACCCCCAAAGACATGCCGGGTATCCCGAGGAACTATGCCGAGCACAAACTCCACGTCCGCAAGGACGCCAAGCCTGTCCGTCAACCCCTCCGACCATTTTTCGAAGAGAAGAGAAGAACCATTGGTGAAGAGGTCGCCAAGCTTTTGGCGGCCGGCTTCATAATGGAAGTGTTTCACCCCGAGTGCCTGGCCAATCCGGTCCTTGTCCTGAAGAAGAATAAGACCTGGCGCATGTGTATCAACTACACCAGCCTCAACAAGGCCTGTCCCAAGGATCGGTTCGCTCTCCCGTGGATCGACCAATTCATCGACTCGGCCACCGGGTGCGAACTCCTATCCTTCCTGGACGCTTACTCCGGCTACCACCAGATCAAGCTGGACCAGACCGATGCCCTGAACACGTCTTTCATCATGCCCTTTGGGGCGTACTGCTAGATCACCATGTCGTTCGGCTTGAAGAATGCTGGCGCCACCTTCCAATGCTGCATGCAGAAATGCCTACTGCCGCAACTCGGCCGCAACATCCACGCGTACATGGACGATATCGTGGTGAAGACCAAGCAGCACCTCACTCTCCTCAATGATTTGAAGGAAACATTCGCCAACCTCTGCGAATACAAGGTCAAGCTCAACCCGAAAAAATGCGTCTTCGACGTCCCGGCCGGAAAGCTTCTCGGCTTCCTCGTCTCGGAACGCGGCATCAAGGCGAACCCGGAGAAGATCAAGGCCATCGAGCGCATGCACAAGCCAGCTCGGCTACGCGATGTCCAGAAGTTCACAGGTTGCCTGGCCTCGGTCAGCCGGTTTCTAAGCCGGCTGGGCGAGAAGGCACTACCCCTGTACCAGCTGATGAACAAAAGAAGCCCGTTCGAGTGGAACGGCAAGGCGGACGAAGCTTTCCAAGACCTCAAGCACATGCTCTCCACCCCACCAGTCCTGGCTACGCCGACCGACAAGGAGCCGCTGTTGCTCTACATAGCCGCGACCTCACGGGCGGTCAGCATGGTGCTGGTGGTCGAGCGACCAGAGAAGGACAAGATCCAGGCCGTCCAGCACCCGGTCTACTACCTGAGCGAGGTGCTCTCCACCTCCAAGCAGAACTACCCACACTACCAGAAGATGTGTTATGGCGTGTACCTCACCGCCAAGAAGCTGAAGCAATACTTTCAAAAGCATGTCGTCACCGTCGTCCGCACGGTGCCTATCGGAGAAATTATCGGGTGCCGGGATTCCTCTGGCCGGGTCGCCAAATGGGCGATCCAGCTAGCCGGCCACACCATCCTCTACGAGCCCCGCACCATGATCAAGTCTCAGGCCCTGGCCGATTTCCTCATCGACTGGACCGAGACACAGTACTTGCCGCCACCTCCCGACTCGACGCATTGGCGCATGCACTTCAACGGGTCCAAGATGCGACTCGGCTTAGGGGCCGGCATTGTAATGTCGTCTCCAAAGGGCGACCGACTCCGCTACACGCTGCAGATCCACTTTGTCGCCTCCAACAATGTCGCCGAATATGAAGCCCTTGTGCACGGCCTCCAGCTTGCCAAGGAACTCGGCATCCGGCGCATCCTGTGCTACAGCGACTCGGACCTAGTGGTGCAGCAGTGCTCCGGCGAGTGGGACGCCCGCGACTCCAACATGGCAAGGTACCGCTTCCTCGTACAGAAGCTATCTGGATCCTTCGATGGCTGCGAGTTCCTCCATGTCCCGCGCGGGGAGAATGAGGCAGCCGACACGCTCGCCAAGATCGCCTCGTCACGTCAAGCCATCCCGTCCGGCGTCTCCCTCGAGCACCTCCGCAAGCCGTCCGTCAAGCCACCGCCGGACTCCGAGTCCATCCACGTTTCAGAAGACCTGGCCGCACCACAAGCCGGCCCGAGGGCTGTTGAACCCGGCCTGGGGGCTCTCGGCTCAACGCGGCCACCATCATCCCGGACCCCGCCGTCGCCGTCCCCAACCCGGGGGCTGCTCAACCCGGCCCTAGGGCCGCCAACTCGGAACCCACTCAGGTGGCCGTCTTCACCGTGGTCGCGGCCCCATCTTGGGCCTTGCTGATATCAGAATTTCTGGAGAACGGGGTTCTCCTCATGGACGAGACCGAGGCTCGGCAAGTTCAGCGCCGGGCATCCGCCTACAGCATCAACAACAATGAGCTTGTCAAGTGCAGCTCTACCGGCGTGTTCCAACATTGTGTCGAGCAAGATCGCGGCATCGACATCCTCCTCGACATCCACCAGGGCGAGTGTGGGCACCACGCCGCATCGCGATCCCTGGTGGCCAAGGCGTTCCGATACGGGTTTTACTGACCAACGGCCCTTGAGGACACCGAGTCACTCGTCCTCAAGTGCGAAGGGTGCCAACGCTTTAGCAAACGCAGCCACCAGCCGTCATCAGCACTCCGCACCATACCGATCGCCTGGCCCTTCGCGGTCTGGGGACGCGACATGGTGGGACCCTTCAAAACCGCTTGAGTCGGCATGACACACTTGCTGGTGGCGGTGCACAAATTCACCAGGTGGATCGAGGCGAGACCAATCAAGAAACTGGATGGGCCAACAGCCGTCCGGTTCGTCAAGGACATAGCGGTGCGCTACGGTGTGCCGAACAACATCATCACCGACAACACCACCAACTTCGCCAAGGGCGCGCTGGAACAATAGTGCTCTGTCTCCGACATCCGCCCCAACCTGGCCTCCGTGGCACATCGGCAGTCCAACGGGCAGGTCGAGTGGGCCAACGGACTCACTCTGTCCGGCATCAAGCCACGACTCGTCGAGCCACTAGTTCACTCACTCGGCAGTTGGCTTGACGAGTTGCCTGCAGTCCTTAGGAGTTTACGTACCACACCAAACCGATCGACCGGGTTCACCTCGTTCTTCCTCGTCTATGGATCCGAAGCCGTCATACCGACCGACGTCCAGTTCGACTTGCCACGCATCGCGATGTACACCGAAAAGAAGCCAAAGAAGAATGCGAAGACGGCGACGACCTGCTCGAAGAGGCACGCCTTATGGCACTTAGCCATTCGGCTATCTACCAGCAAGGCCTGAGGCGCTACCACAACAAGAAGATCAAGCCTCTCGCATTCCGCGAAGGCGACCTCGTCCTCCGACTCGTCCAAGAGCAGGCATGCCAGCACAAGCTATCTTCTCCATGGGAGGGCCCATTCATCGTGAGCAGGGCCTTGCGCGATTGCAACGCCTACTACCTCATCGACGCACGTAAGTCGAAGAAGCGCAAGAGGGACACCGCCGGCGAAAAAATGACCCGGCCATGGAACGCGGAACTCCTCCGCCCATTTTACAGTTAGCCGCACGAATGTATGTATCGTCGCCTTTTGTAAACGTATGAAACTATGGGGTCCCCGAACGAGACTCGGGGGCTGCCTTTTGCCAACCAATTTATTGCGTCCATATTTTGCATCACTTTACAACTGAACCCGGCAGCCGGCTCGACTCGCTCGACCCGGGGGCTTGGGGGCAGGACGGCTCAGTCGCCACCCCACCGCTTTACTTAGTGATTCCTAATAAAGTTAGGATGCAGCGGTCCCCCACTTTGCCCTAAAACTGCAGATCCAGCTCTGGCTGACGGCGGGGAAGCACAACGGGCCAAAGCCCCCCTACGATTCATACACTAAGTCAAAAGCCACCGGGTCGATCAACCCGGCCCGCCGCTCATCAACTAAGTTAGCCGCACGACCAGCTGCTCAGCAACCGGCCAAGCCGGATTGCCGCCAGCCGGTTTAGTGAGTGTTTCGCTCGAGCTCAACGCTTCTAAGGACCCAAGTCCTGCGCACCCCTCTCGAAGAATTGAACTCCTTGTCACAGACCGGAGCCTCGGCCGTCTGACTCGCGGGGGGGGGGGGGGGGGGAAGGAGGTTTCAAAGAGGAAAAGCGCACGAAATAAGTTTGAAAAAAGCGAAAGGCAAAAAGCAAACAAATACTCACAACATTTACACACAAATGTTTAAAGCAAAGGCCCACGGCCTGAGTTCTTTACACCCTAAAAACCCCCAGTGGGTGGGTGGTCCTGCTACTTAACAAAGTTATCTACACTAAGTTCCTCAGGCATCTCCAACGCCGCATCGCGACGTAAACGGCTCTCCCCTGCCGGCCTTCGGGTCCAGCGAGGCGCCAGTGTCTTCTTCGGCCTCCACGTCGCCGTAGATACCCGTCTCCTCCGAGCTCCCCTCTGGGTCGTGAAGAAGCAAGCCGTAGTCGTCGCCATCCACGACCCCGCCGTCTTTCGTCCGCTCCGGATGGAACTCATCATGGAAGGTGAACTCGGTGATATAGCTGGCCCGGGAGGCGATCTGGCCGGCCTGCTCCTGCAGCAACTACTCCGAACCAGCACGCTGGCCCATCAGCGCGTCCATCTGAAGATCCGAATGCCAAGACAGCGCAATCCGGAGCGCCATCTCAGCACCGGCCCGGACGGCAGAAATGCGCCAGTCGCTAAGGCGGTCTGGGCCCATCTCCAACCAGCACGCCAGGCGCGAGAAGCTGCACGGATGGACGGAGTCCGGCCACAGGGCCGTCATCATCGTGGTGCCAGCCCGGGACAGCCGCTCCATCTGCGTCCCCAGGACCCGCAGGCGGGCCTCAGCAGCGGCAATGATCTCCGGGAAGGTCCAGGCCGTCAGCTGATCCGTCCCAGACTCGGCAACGCCGGTCGGGTCACGCTGGTAGGGGACGGCTTCTTCCGCCAGCCGCTGTGTCTCCGGGAAGGCCCCTGTCGCAAAAGAAGAAGCAAGTTAGAAGAACAACAAGGAAGGAAGGACCGGGTTCCGACTCGGCAAACTACGAGAAGTAGCACTTATTGGAGAAGGACTCTTCCAGATGCTGTGCCTCGAGCAACGTACCACGTCGCTCCCGCTCCAAGACGCGGTCACGCTCCCCGAGCGCCTTCTCCTGGTCGGCCGCCTTAGAAAGGGACGCCTTTAGCTTGCGTCCTTGTCTTTGGTCGCCTTCTTGGCCGCCTCACGACGGTGAGTCTCGTCCTGGCGAGCCCCCTCAGCAGTGGTGGCCTGCTCCCGGAGACGATTCACCTCGGCCTGGAGCCGGCCCTCATCGTCGGCCAGCTGGCCGCGCTGCTGGTCTGCCTCGACCAGGGCCTGCTGCGTCTCCACCACCTTGGCGGCCTCCGCCTTAAGAAGCTCCACCTTGGCCTCGAGGCGGCTCTTGTGACCCACCAGCTGCTCGTGCAGCCGGTTGGCCTCATCAAGAGACCGTCGGGCCGCGGCCGCCTTCGACCTCGCCTGCACTGCCTCAACGCCAAGACGGCCGGTATCGGCAACAAGCCGATCACAATGATGACCAGCCCGGAGTAGCCGGGTCCGCCATGACTGCACCTCTGCTGCAAGATAGAAGAGTTCAGCAGAAGGAAAAAAGACAAGACTTAAGATTTGGCCGAACTGTTACACAGTTGGCCCAAATCTCGGGGGCTACACCCAGTGGGTGCGCTAGCACGCCCCCACTAGAAAAGAGCACAAAAGTACCAGCGGCGACACAAAGCTCCTCCTCCTTGGCAGCAAGTTGCTCCTTGAGCTCCCGATGCTTGCACAGGAGCCGGTTGAAGGCGGCAACCCAGAAGGCGTCAAGATGCTAAAAGCAGACCAAAATTAGAACAAGGCCGACGCTCTTAAGATTCGACCCAACTACTACATAGTTGGCCCGAACCTCGGGGGCTACACCCAGTGGGTGCGCTGGCGCGCCCCCAAAAAGAAGAAATCACAAGGAAACAGAAGAAAGAAGACTTACCAAGATGGCTTGCTCCAGGTCGCGTGTTCGCTCCACCTCGGCCTGGGCGAAGGCCTCGAGCCGCTCCGTCCGGCCTCGCAGGCGGCGGCTGACGGCATCCAGCGCCGCCTCCTCCTGGGTCTGAGGCCCGAAGACGGTCGTGCCCCCGCTTCGCGCGGGCTGCGGCACGGCAGCTCGACGCCCTCCCGCACGGAGCTCCAAGGCAAGCCCACCACTGGCCGCTTGCGACGCGGCCAACACCTCCTCCGACGCTCCTCCAGGTGTCGTCAGCAACCCGGACGCCGGGACGCCCTGCGTCGCCACCTCAGGCACCGCCGCCCGCGGTGCCTCCTCCATAATCAATGGCGCCTCCGGCGCCGCCGCCCGTGGCGCCTCCTCCAAGACGACGCAACATCTGCCACCATCGGCCCACGCCCGTTCGACCACGTCGGCTCACGGCGGGGTATCGCCCCCCCACCTCCACGTCCTCCCCGTCGAGGACCACCACCTCAGCCCGGCCCCCACGGCCGTATTCCCTCACCATCGACGGCTCGAAGACCATCGCCGCCACCACCGTGCCCTCTGGCATCTCGCGCCAGGCCGGCTCCGCGCCGGCTTGTGCCCATGCCGCCGCCACGTCGGTCCAAGCCTGGACCGACGCCGCCTCCAGCTCTGCCTCGGCCCAGTTCCTGTCCCACCAGGCCAAGGCCTCGGCGTCATCCGGGTCCAGGCCAAGGTCCGAGTCGCCCTGTCCCTCCTCCCCGCCCAGGCCTGCGAGGTCGGACCGGCTCCTACGAATGCGACCCCCTCGGCGGCCGCAGCCTCCGCCGCCGCCCTCGCTAGTGCGATTGGCGACCTGAAGAAGAAGGAAGAATAAGCATGCAAGAAACAAGACTAGCTTAAGAAATCCAGGCGGAGGCAGGAAATAAGACTTACCCCGTCAAGACCGGGCGGAGGTCAGCTTCCTGCGCCTCTTCTTGGCCGGCCTCCCACGCTCAGCCGGGTTCGTCATGTGCTTCGGGGCCCGGGGTCGCGGCACGACGCTGTCTTTCCCGTGCGGGCGGCTCGGCGCCGCCCCATGCGAGGACCCGGCTCCACCTGCCTCGCCACCTCCCCTGCCCAACGCTGCTACACCAACAACCAGCGTTAGCATCGCCTACGTCGCGACATGACCAACTATTCAAGACAAATGAAGAAGCAAAGGATCAAGACTTACCCGTGCGACGCCCAGCGCCGGCGTCGGAATCAGCCACCTCCTCGCAGCCGTGAGCCACGGGCTCTTTTGGTGCCACTGGCGCCACCTACGATGGAGCCCGGGCGTAAGGATGCTGGCTCGCATTCAGAAGTATCTCCTGTGACGCGTCGGGATGAATGAGAAGATGCGCGGCGGAAAAATAAGAAGACCAGACGCTCACCTGCGGCGCTGGGTTCGCCTGGCTGTACGGCGCCTTGCCGAATCGCCAGTCATCTCCAAGGTTGGTCTTGGAGATGTCATTCACGCCGCGCGCAACCTGCTCCGCAGGCGGCCGCATCGACCCCATCCGGCTGGGGTCCTGAAGCCCGATCATCTCGCCGATGAGGCAGGAGCGCCTCTGAAGCGGGAGAACCCGGCGGGTGATGAACGCGGCAAGGAGGTCGGTGCCGGTGAGCCCCTCCTACGTCGTCATCACCATGACCCGCTCGTAGAGGTTGACGATTTCCTGCGACGGGCGCCGGAGCGAGTAGCCCCAGTTTGTTTTCGCCCGCGTCGGCGTGACGGCGAAGGGAGGAAGATTGATGTGGCCCGCATCGTGGTTGCAGATGTAGAAGAAGGAGTTCTGCCACTTCTTGGCAGAATCCTCGAGCGGGATCTTGGAAAAGTCCGCCCTCGACCGCTTCGAGATGATGGCGGTCCCGCAGTCGGCGAACTCCCCGGCCGACGGGCCCTGCTGCTTCAAGGAGAAGAAGCGCGCCCAGAGATTGATGGTCGGCTCGACCCCCAGGTACCCCTCGCACAGGGTCACGAAGCTGGAGAGCTGGACGAAGGCGTCGGTGCCAATATGGTGCGGTTGGATCCCGAAGAACTCCAAGAACGCGCGAAAGAAGGTGCTCGCCGGCAGCCCGAAGCCAAGCTCGAAATGCGTGAGGAAGACGACTCGCTCCTGCCCCTCGGGCCGGGGCCTCTGCTCGCCGCACAGCAGACAGACACCAACGTCCATCTCCCGCGGCAGGCGCCGCAAAGACCGAAGGTAGGTGATGTCGTCGGTGGTGACGGTCGAGCCCATCCAGGAGCCCGATGGCAGCGACATCACCAAAAGAGAAAGAGAGAAGAAGGACGACGGAGAGATCTCTGCTTGGGGCCGCGGGCGCAGCTGTGTGTCGGTGGCAAGGGGCAGAGCAGGAGCAGGGGGACAGGAGGGCGCGAGCGAGAATAATGTTCGCCGCCCCCTTGCCCCCCCTCAATTTATAGCCCCCGGATTCAAACATGGGGGAGTGGGATTGTCTACACACGCCCGTTCCACTACCCTGCAATAAGTGCGCACGTACACGCGCACTAACTGCGCGGGGAAGATCAACCGCCCCCCAGACGCTGCAATAATTCCGCGCGCATGGGCCAAGGGCACGCGGCGGCGGGCCCCGGCCCGTCGCCCAGTCCTGTCACGCGCGTGGCCTGTCAGGCCCCTCCGACATCCGGGCACCACGTGGCGCCAGCACGAAGCCCGAGGGATCGCCTCAAGATTCGACAAACTCCTCGGTTCCTGCAACGGCCGGGATGCCGCTATCTGGTTTCCGAGAAAACCGGCACACAGTGGGTGTTGCCGGACCCGACGCTCGTAGATTCCGCTTTGCTCAAGGGGGAAACTGCGAAGGCCCACTCATCCAAAGACGGCGGACCTTCACAGCTTTGGGGACTACTGTCGGGGGGATGAACCCCGGGCAAGCAACGGAACCCGGATCTATTTCAAAAATAGTGGGGCCCGCATCGCCCCGCAAACCGGCACCCACCTGGCCGGGTCGCTTGACCCGGCAAGGCTGGCAACCCGGCCAAGACCCTCGACTAGGCAAGGTACGTCGGCCCGGCCGCAGCAGCTGGCGCAAGATAACTCAACCCGGCGCATCCATGGCTTCCCCAGCAAGCCAACCCCCCCGTGGCATCCACGGCAACCCAGCCACGGGTCAGCACCCGTCCCATCCAAGCCGTACGATGGGACGAGACCTCAATCAACAATGACCAAGACTACAGTGTTCCTGCCCATGCCTATGGTCAGCCAAAGCATGGCAACAGTGCCCCTTACCTACGCGCTGACCGGGGCTGGCGTGGCAACGGTGTCCCAGCCCTCGCCGTTGACAACAGCAAGCGGCGGCCTGACGGAGAATACTGTACGTGGCT
This sequence comes from Triticum aestivum, assembly GCF_018294505.1. Classification (NCBI taxonomy): domain Eukaryota; kingdom Viridiplantae; phylum Streptophyta; class Magnoliopsida; order Poales; family Poaceae; genus Triticum; species Triticum aestivum. Next base: position 69,019,433 of record NC_057810.1, on the reverse strand, counting down.
CAACTCGGCCATGCCATGACGATCGACAAGACGACGCACAGTCCCCCTAGGCATGGGGACCCGCACCTAGGGGAACCCGGCGAACCACAAGCCCACAAGCGGGACCCAGCCCGGTACTCCGGACACCGACAATACAGACCCACCGACTCGGCATATTACCTTTGTAACCCTGGGTGGGTTAATCTATAAACCCCCCCCCCCCCGGGAGCCCATGCCTACAGAGGCATGCGAGACACGAGACACATGTAAGAGAGACCCAAACAAACATATGACTAGCCACCAGACAGCAACACCGCGGAGAAGGGGCAGCCCAAGCCTTGGCCAGCCTCCTTCCTCCTCCATACAGCTCCAGGAGCAACATTGTACTATCGGTCATCCAACTAAACTTGGCAGGACTAGGGGTGTTATCTCTCCGGAGAGCCCCGAACCTGGGTATGTCCGGCGTCCCGCGCCTGCGCATATCAACCTCGCCTCTGGAGCCCACCATCACCCTCAAGCCTCCTCCTCTCTTTAGCCATCCCTTGGCATCTACCGTGCGCCCATCACAACACTGTTGTTCCTGAGGGTTATGTTATGGATGAGGAAACTGCTAGAGATTTTATTGCTTGTAATGATAGATCAGATCTTAAGAAATTGTTAACTAAGCTGAAACAAAAGACTCTAAATGCTAGAATGAAACATGACCCCGCTTTTGCCACTTCACCTATCTTTGTTACTGATAAGGATTATGAATTCTCTGTTGATCCTGAGATTATTACTTTGGTAGAATCCAATCCTTTTTATGGCACTGAATCTGAAACCGTTGTGGCACATCTTACCAAGTTGAACAATATAGCTACCCTATTTACTCATGATGATAAATCTCGCTACTTTTATATCCTTAAGATATTTCCGTTCTCATTAAAGGGCGATGCTAAGACTTGGTATAATTCTCTTGCTCATGGTTGTGTGGGTAGTCCCCAGGATATGATTTATTACTTCTGTGCTAAATATTTCCCTGCTCATAAGAAACAAACTGCCTTGCGGGGAATATATAATTTTGTGCAAATCAAAGAAGAGAGTCTCCCACAAGCTTGGGGGAGGCTTCTCCGATTACTTAATGCTTTGCTTGATCATCCACTTAAGAAAAAATAAATACTTGATATCTTTTATAATGGACTAACCGATGCTTCCAAGGACTACTTGGATAGTTGTGCTGGTTGTGTTTTCAGGGAAAGAACAGTCGACGAAGCTGAGTTACTATTGAATAATATGTTGACTAATGAAAATAATTGGACTCTCCCTGAGCCAATTCCTAAGAAAATTCCTGAACCAATTGAGCCAACTCCTGAGCCTATTCCTAAACCCACTCCAAAGAAGAGAGCTGTTCTATTTCTCAGTCCTGAAGATATGCAAGAGGCAAAGAAATCAATGAAAGAAAAAGGCATTAAAGCTGACGATGTAAAGAATTTACCACCTATTGAAGAAATACATGGTCTTGATATACCGCCTGTTGAAGAACCACATTGTCTTGATAACCCGACACAGGTAGTAAAGGTAAATTCTCTCTATAGATATGATAAAGTTGAAATCCCCTCTACTAAATTCCATAGCCCATGCTTAGATGAATTTGATGACTTTATGGCTAGGCAAGAAAATTTTAATGCTTATGTTGGTAGAGAGTTAAAGAATAATGCTTTCGAGATAGAACGCGTGAGTGACAATATGGCTAGAGTTAAAGGTGGACTTAAACTCATTAGCAAATATGCGTCTATGGTTGCTACTCAAGCTGAGCAAGTACTTAAAGCTCAAAATGATTTGCTAGTTGAATTAAATAATAAACATGACTTTGCTGTTAGAGTGGCTTCTAGAACTGGTAGAATGACTCAGGAACCTTTGTATCCTGAAGGCCACCCTAAGAGAAATGAACAAGATTCTTAGAATAATAATCTAGATGCTCCTAGTTCTTCTAAGAAGAAGAAAAAGAAAAATGATAGGACTTTGCAAACTTCTAGTGAACCTAATGAAGAAACACATGAGAATCCTAATAATACTTCTATCTCTGATGCTGAAACACAATCCGGAGATGAACATGAACCTGATGATAATGCTAATAATGATGTTCATGTAGATGCTCAACCTGGCAAAAATAATGAAATAGAAATTGAACCTGCTATTGGTCTTGATAACCCACAATCAAGAAACTAATGTTATGATAAGAGAGATTTTGTTGCTAGGAAGCATGGTAAAGAAAGAGAACCATGGGTTCAAAAACCCATGCCCTTTCCTCCTAAACCATCCAAGACAAAGGATGATGAGGACTTTGAGCGTTTTGCTGAAATGATTAGACCTATTTTCTTGCGCATGTGCTTAACTGATATGCTTAAAACAAACCCTTATGCTAAATATATGAAAGATATCATCACTAATAAGAGGAAAATACCTGAAGCTAAGATTTCCACCATGCTTGCCAACTATACCTTTAAGGGTGGAATACCTAAGAAACTTGGTGATCCCGGAGTACCCACTATACCTTGCTCTATTAAAAGAAATTATGTTAGAACTGCTTTATGTGATTTAGGAGCGGGTGTTAGTGTTATGCCTCTTTCCTTGTACCATAGACTTGAATTAAGTAAGTTGACACCCACTGAGATATCCTTGCAAATGGCTGATAAATCAACTGCTATACCTGTCGGCATTTGTGAGGACGTGCCTGTTGTTGTTGTGAATGTTACTATCTTAAAATACTATGTCATTCTTGATATTCCTGAGGACGACAGTATGTCGATTATCCTTGGTAGACCCTTTTTAAATACTGCAGGTGCTGTTATTGATTGCAACAAAGGCAATGTCACCTTTCATGTTAATGGAAATGAGCATACGATACATTTTCCGAGGAAACAACCTCAAGTTCACCGCATAAATACTATTGAGAAAATTCCATCAATTATCATTGGAGGTTTTGAATTTCCTCTCCCCACTGTTAAGAAAAAGTATGATATTCTTATTGTTGGGGATTTTCATATCCCCGTTGAAGTAACCTAGTGTCACTTTGAAATTTCTCCGGTTCCGTGTTATTCAGAATGAGTTTGTTAACAAGACTTGATCAACCTTGTTAGTAGATTCATTTTGATGATCATGAGATGGATGAAACTAGAAGACACAACCTTCTGTACTTTCTTTTTACTTTCTGTCATTTACAATAAATAAAGCAAAATAGTATTATCTGTTTGTTTTCTGAATTATCCGAGGAATAAAAAATATCCCAAAATAAAAGTGCTCCAAATGCCCTGCTAATTTAGTATGATTTTTATGGAATATTTTAGGATTTTAGGCACTAAAATCGCTACAGGAGGTGCAAGCACCAGGCCACGAGAGTGGAGGGCGCGCCCACCCCACCTGGGTGCGCCCCCCTGTCTCGTGGGCCCCTAGTAGCTCCCCCTCCACTTATGCTAGCATCCACACACTTCATCTTCTACCCAGAAAAATCCCCATCCAACTCAAGCACGATTTCTAGCTCATTTTGCTGCGATTTTTGATCTCCTTGCTCAAAACTGCTTTGGGAGATTGTTGCTTGGTATGTGACTCCTCCATTGGTCCAATTAGTTTTTGTTCTAGTGCTTTATTAATTGCAAATTCTTGCTATCTTGGTGACCCTGTTCTTGAGCTTGCATGTTAAATTTATGAGGTTCCAAGTAATTCTAATGCATGATATAGGCTCTAGGCACTTGTAGGAGTAGTTTCTACCATTCTTGTTAAGTTTTATTCACTTTTATGTTACTAAAATTTCAGAAATTTTTCAGAAAAGAATTATGTTTAGGAGAATGTATCAAGGTGGTTCCTCGGTAAAGAAAGGGCCCAGGATTGCTATGCGTGAGCAAGATGTTGAATTACCGAGGGATGCGGATGTACGAGCTTGTGAGTGGCCATCCGTTGATTTTATGGTCAAAGCAGGCTTTTAGGAGGAATTTGACATGTATGTGCGTAATGCTGAGCTAGAGGACTTCTTACAAGATAAGTGTCCCCAGTACTATCAATTGACTGATTCCTTTGTGCGGAGGTTTAAATATAACTGTACGCGCAATTTTCCTAGTGTCCTATTTGATATTTATGATACATCTTATACCATGGACTTACAGGATTTTACAACTGCTTGCAAACTCCCGCAGTGGGGTAATATTAATGATCCTCACAAATCTGAATTTAGAGATTTCCTTGCTAGTATTTCTGTGGGAGAATCCAGGGACATAATACAAGCCACCATAGGGAGCATTCATTTTCCTGCTATACATTATTTTGCTCTCTTCATTGGTAGATGCATTAACGGTAAAGATGAAGCATGTCATATGTGTGTCCCTGATCTCTGTGTCGTTAAGAGTGTTGTGTTAGGTTATAAAGGTTATAACTTGGGGGCAATAGTTGCATGTAGGTTGCAGAATAATAGTAGAGATGGAGATTTATTTGGAGAAATTTATGCAACCCGTGTGGCTAAGTATCTTGGTATAGCCCCACGAGAGGGGGATGTGATGATACCTCCTGCTTATTTAGATTATGATGCTATGGTCAATCATCATTTTCTTAGAAGGAATGAACAATACATCCATTATCGACTAATCTATAACAGACGCAACATCGTCCATGTTACTCTTCTTGCTCCTCTCCTTTTTGATTATCAGGCAAAAGGAAGACATGTTGTTACTAGGGAGGAAGCAGCTGAACACGAGGGGAGAGCGAAGGTAGCTCGCCAACATGCCGCAGCTCAGGAGGCATTTGCTGCTGCATCTCAGTACGACCCCAGTTACAATTACGGATATCAGCCAGGATACCCTTGGCATTAGACCAACTTAGGCCAAAAGCCTAAGCTTGGGGGAGTACGTATTTCTGACCGACTTTACATTCATGTTCACACACTATTCTAGTCGTCGGTGCTCATACTGTTTCATTGTATTATCCATGCTAGTTTAATTTTCTTTTTCTAGTTTCCTTCTTGTGTGTTTGATAAACCTTAAGAGAAAACAAAAAATTAGTTAGTTTAATTCCCATGCTTGTAGTAGAAATTAAAATGAAAACCCAAAAAGATTTCTCGTTCTTCTTTTACTTGTTGGGAGCTTTCCCGTGTAAATAGTTTTCTTTTCTTTTCTTTTCTTTGGGGGTCGAGAAGACCATATTGAAAATGTTTAGTGGCTCTCTTATGCATGATTGTTTATTTAACTTAGAGCCCATATTACTTTGTCTTCTCTCTTGAGTTGAATGCTTGCAGATTCCAGCTTATTCCAATGCATGTACACTATTATTATTATACACATCGTTCGGTCGTGCGGGTGAAAGGCAATAATGATGATATATGATGGGCTGGTTGAGATGAGAGAAGCTGGTATGAACTCGACCTCTCTTGTTTTTGTAAATATGATGAGTTCATCGTTCCTGATTCAGCTTATTATGAAGTAAACATATTTGCAATAACATTTAGAGATTATAGTTTCTTGTGCCATGATTTATTAGCTATGAGTTATAATGGTTTACCTTGCGTGCCAACATGCTATTAGAATTATTATGATGTTGTATAATGTGATGGTATCCTCCTTTGGATAAATTGAGTGACTCGACTTGGCACATGTTCACGCATGTAGTTGAAACAAAATCAACATAGCCTTCACGATATTTATGTTCATGGTGGATTATATCCTACTCATGTTTGTACTCAGTATGAATTAATTCTAATGCATGTTTATGACTGTTGTCGCTCTCTCAGTTGGTCGCTTCCCAGTCTTTTGCTAGCCTTCACCTGTACTAAGCGGGAATACTGCTTGTGCATCCAAACTCCTTAAACCCCAAAGTTGTTCCATATGAGTCCACCATACCTTCCTATATGCGGTATTCACCTGCCGTTCCAAGTAAATTTGTATGTGCCAAACTCTAAACCTTCAAATGAAATTCTATTTTGTATGCTCGAGCCGCTCATGTTTCCACTAGGGCTGCCTATATCTTCCATGCTCGGTGGGTTATTCTCAAGAGGAGTGGACTCCGCTCCTCATTCACGAGAAAGGGCCGGTAACCGGGATGCCCGGTCCCATGATCCAAAAAGATCAAAGCAAATCAAAATAATTAAACAAAACTCCCCCTGGATTGTTGTTAGTTGGAGGCACTCGTTGTTTCGAGCAAGCCATGGATTGATGCTTGTTGGTGGTTGGGGGAGTAAAAACTTTTACCATTCTATTTGGGAACTGCCTATAATGCATGTAGTATGGAAGATACAACCATCTCATAGTTGTTGTGTTGACAGCGAAAGTATGCTGCTCAAAATGTTATTCAATCTCTATTTTAAAATCGAGCTCTAGCACCTCTACAAATCCCTGCTTCCCTCTGCGAAGGGCCTATCTATTTATTTTTATGTTGAGTCATCACCCTTCTTATTAAAAAAGCACCCGCAGGAGAGCACACTGTCATTTGCATTCATTATTATTGGTTCATATTGGGTATGACTTGACTGGATCTCTTTTACCATGAATTACAATGTTTAGTCAGTCCTTGATCTTTAAAGGTGCTCTGCATTTATGTTTTGCGGTCTCAGAAAGGGCTAGCGAGATACCATTATGTTATATCATGTTATGATTGTTTTGAGAAAGTGTTGTCATCCGAGTTTTATTATTATCGCTCGCTAGCTGATTATGCCATTGATATGAGTAATTGTGAGACCTAAGTGTTATTGTGAGTACGGTTAGTTTATAATATTGTTGAAGCTTGCATGATGGCTTTGCATATTTACAACAACAAGAGCAAAGAGAGTTTGTAAAAGTTTTTCTTTATCACTTTCAGTTTATCAACTGAATTGCTTGAGGACAAGCAAAGGTTTAAGCTTGGGGGATTTGATACGTCTCCAACGTATCTACTTTTCCAAACACTTTTGCCCTTGTTTTGGACTATAACTTGCATGATTTGAATGAAACTAACCCGGACTGACGCTATTTTCAGCAGAATTACCATGATGTTGTTTCATGTGTAGAAAACAAAAGTTCTCGGAATGTCCTGAAAATCCTCGGAGGCACTTTTTGGAAAATATAAAAAATACTGGAGAAAGAATCAAGACCAGGGGGCCCACACCCTGTCCACGAGGGTGGGGGCGCGCCCTCTCCCTGGGTGCGCCCCCTATCTCATGGGCCCCCTGAGGCTCCGCCGACCTCACCTCCAACTCCATATATTCCGTCTCGCGGAGAAAAAATCATAGAGAAAGTTTCATCGCGTTTTACGATACGGAGCCGCCGCCAAGCCCTAGTCTCTCTCGGGAGGGCTGATCTAGAGTCTGTTCGGGGCTCCGGAGAGGGGGATTCATCGCCGTCGTCATCATCAACCATCCTCCATCACCAATTTCATGATGCTCACCGCCGTGCGTGAGTAATTCCATCACAGGCTTGCTGGACGGTGATGGGTTGGATGAGATTTATCATGTAATCAAGTTAGTTTTGTTAGAGTTTGATCCCTAGTATCCACTATGTTCTGAGATTGATGTTGCTATGACTGTTGGGGAACGTTGCAGAAAATAATTTTTTTCCTACGGTTTCACCAAGATACAGCAACGAGTAATAGTAGTGCATCTACATACCTTTGTAGATCGCGAGCGGAAGCGTTCAAGAGAACGGGGTTGAGGTAGTCATACTCGTCGTGATCCAAATCACCGATGACGAAGTGCCGAACGGACAGCACCTCCGCGTTCAACACACGTACGGAGCGGATGACTTCTCCTCATTCTTGATCCAGCAAGGGGGAAGGAGAGGTTGTTGAAGATCCAGCAGCACGACGGCATGGTGGTGGATGCAGCAGGGTTCCGGCAGAGCTTCGCCGAGCTTCTGCGAGAGGGAGAGGTGTAGCAGGGGAGAGGGAGGCGCCAAGACTTCAGGGTGCGGCTTCCCTCCCTCCCCCTCCTTTATATTGGCCCCCAGGGGGGCGCCGGCCCTAGAGATGAGATCTCCCAAGGGGGGCGGCGGCCAGGGGGGTGGAGTGCCCCCCAAGGCAAGTGGAGGCGCCCCCCCACCCTAGGGTTGCCAACCCTAGGCACAGGGGGGGCCCAAGGGGGGGTGCACCAGCCCACCAGGGGCTAGTCCCCTCCCCACTTCAGCCCACGGGGCCCTCCGGGATAGGTGGCCCCACTCGATGGACCCCCAGGATCCTTCTGGTGGTCTCGGTACAATACCGGTGACCCCCGAAACTCTCTCGATGGCCGAAACTGCACTTCCTATATATAATTCTTTACCTCCGGACCATTCCGGAACTCCTCGTGGTGTCCGGGATCTCATCCGGGATTCCGAACAACTTTTGGTTTGCTGCATACTCATATTCATACAACCCTAGCGTCACCGAACCTTAAGTGTGTAGACCCTACGGGTTCGGGAGACATGCAGACATGACCGAGACGACTCTCCGGTCAATAACCAACAGCGGGATCAGGATACCCATGTTGGCTCCCACATGCTCCTCGATGATCTCATCGGATGAACCACGATGTCGAGGATTTACGCAACCCCGTATACAATTCCCTTTGTCAATCGGTATGTTACTTGCCCGAGATTCGATCGTCGGTATCCCAATACCTCGTTCAATCTCGTTACCGGCAAGTCACTTTACTCATACCGTAATGCATGATCCCGTGACCAGACACTTGGTCACTTTGAGCTCATTATGATGATGCACTACCGAGTGGGCCCAGTGATACCTCTCCTTCATACGGAGTGACAAATCCCAGTCTCGATCCGTGTCAACCCAATAGACACTTTCAGAGATACCTGTAGTGCACCTTTATAGTCACCCAGTTACGTTGTGACGTTTGGTACACCCAAAGCACTCCTACGGTATCCGAGAGTTACACGATCTCATGGTCTAAGGAAAGATACTTGACATTGGAAAAGCTCTAGCAAACGAACTACACGATCTTTGTGCTATGCTTAGGATTGGGTCTTGTCCATCACATCATTCTCCTAATGATGTGATCCCGTTATCAATGACATCCAATGTCCATAGTCAGGAAACCATGACTATCTGTTGATCAACGAGCTAGTCAACTAGAGGCTTACTAGGGACATGTTGTGGTCTAAGTATTCACACGTGTATTACGATTTCCGGATAATACAATTATAGCATGAATAAAAGACAATTATCATGAACAAGGAAATATAATAATCATTTTATTATTGCCTCTAGGGCATATTTCCAACAGTCTCCCACTTGCACTAGAGTCAATAATCTAGTTACATTGTGATGAATCGAACACCCATAGAGTTCTGGTGTTGATCATGTTTTGCTCGCGGAAGAGGTTTAGTCAACGGATCTGCGACATTCAGATCCGTATGTACTTTGCAAATATCTATGTCTCCATCTTGAACATTTTCACGGATGGAGTTGAAACGACGCTTGATGTGCCTGGTCTTCTTGTGAAACCTGGGCTCCTTGGCAAGGGCAATAGCTCCAGTGTTGTCACAGAAGAGAGTGATTGGCCCCGACGCATTGGGTATGACTCCTAGGTCGGTGATGAACTCCTTCATCCATATTGCTTCATGTGCTGCCTCTGAGGCTGCCATATACTCCGCTTCACATGTAGATCCCGCCACGACGCTTTGCTTGCAACTGCACCGGCTTACTGCTCCACGATTCAACATATACACATATCCGGTTTGTGACTTAGAGTCATCCAGATCTGTGTCGAAGCTAGCATCGACGTAACCCTTTACGACGAGCTCTTCGTCACCTCCATAAACGAGAAACATGTCCTTTGTCCTTTTCAGGTACTTCAGGATATTCTTGACCGCTGTCCAGTGTTCCTTGCCGGGATTACTTTGGTACCTTCCTAACAAACTTACGGCAAGGTTTACATCAGGTCTGGTACACAACATGGCATACATAATAGATCCTATGGCCAAGGCATAGGGGATGACACTCATCTCTTCTTTATCTTTTGCCGTGGTCGGGCATTGAGCCGAGCTCAATCTCACACCTTGCAATACAGGCAAGAACCTTTTCTTGGACTGATCCATTTTGAACTTCTTCAAAATCTTATCAAGGTATGTGCTTTGTGAAAGACCTATGAGGCGTCTCGATCTATCCCTATAGATCTTGATGCCTAATATGTAAGCAGCTTCTCCAAGGTCCTTCATTGAAAAACACTTATTCAAGTGGGACTTAATGCTGTCCAAAAGTCCTATATCATTTCCCATCAAAAGTATGTCATCTACATATAATATGAGAAATGCTACAGAGCTCCCACTCACTTTCTTGTAAACACAGGCTTCTCCATAAGTCTGCATAAACCCAAACGCTTTGATCATCTCATCAAAGCGAATGTTCCAACTCCGAGATGCTTGCACCAGCCCATAAATGGATCGCTGGAGCTTGCATACCTTGTTAGCATTTTTAGGATCGACAAAACCTTCTGTCTGCATCATATACAGTTCTTCCTTAAGATAGCCGTTAAGGAATGTTGTTTTGACGTCCATCTCCCATATCTCATAATCATAGTATGCAGCAATTGCTAACATGATTCGGACAGACTTCAGCTTCGCTACGGGAGAGAAAGTCTCATCATAGTCAACCTCTTGAACTTGCCGATAACCCTTAGCGACAAGTCGAGCCTTATAGATGGTAATATTACCATCCGCGTCCGTCTTCTTCTTAAAGATCCATTTGTTTTCTATCGCTCGTCGATCATCGGGCAAGTCTGTCAAAGTCCATACTTTGTTTTCATACATGGATTCTTTCTCGGATTGCATGGCTTCAAGCCATTTGTTGGAATCTGGGCCCGCCATCGCTTCTTCATAGTTCGAAGGTTCACCGTTGTCTAATAACATGATTTTCAGGACAGGGTTGCCATACCACTCTGGTGTGGAACGTGTCCTTGTGGACCTACGAAGTTTAGTATCAACTTGATCCGAAGTACCTTGATCATCATCATTAATTTCCTCTCCAGTCGGTGTAGGCACCACAGGAACATTTTCCTGAGCTGCACTACTTTCCAGTTCAAGAGGTAGTACTTCATCGAGTTCTACTTTCCTCCCACTTACTCCTTTCGAGAGAAACTTTTTTTCTAGAAAGGATACGTTCTTGGCAACAAAGATCTTGCCTTCGGATCTAAGGTAGAAGGTATACCAATGGTTTCCTTAGGGTATCCTATGAAGACGCATTTTTCCGACTTGGGTTCGAGCTTTTCAGGTTGAAGTTTCTTGACATAAGCATCGCATCCCCAAACTTTTAGAAATGACAGCTTAGGTTTCTTCCCAAACCATAATTCATACGGTGTCGTCTCAACGGATTTAGACGGTGCCCTATTTAAAGTGAATGTAGCTGTCTCTAGAGCATATCCCCAAAATGATAGTGGTAAATCGGTAAGAGACATCATAGATCGCACCATATCCAATAGAGTGCGATTGCGATGTTCGGACACACCGTTACGCTGAGGTGTTCCAGGCAGCGTTAGTTGTGAAACGATTCCACATTTTCTTAAGTGTGTACCAAATTCGTGACTTAAATATTCTCCTCCACGATCTGATCGTAAGAATTTTATCTTTCGGTCACGTTGATTCTCTACTTCATTCTGAAATTCCTTGAACTTTTCAAAGGTCTCAGACTTGTGTTTCATCAAGTAGACATACCCATATCTACTTAAGTCATCAGTGAGAGAGAGAACATAACGATATCCTCCGCGAGCCTCAACACTCATTGGACCACACACATCAGTATGTATGATTTCCAATAAGTTGGTTGCTCGCTCCATTGTTCCGGAGAACGGAGTCTTGGTCATTTTGCCCATGAGGCATGGTTCCCATGTGTCAAATGATTCATAATTGAGAGAATCTAAAAGTCCATCAGCATGGAGCTTCTTCATGCGCTTGACACCAATGTGACCAAGGCGGCAGTGCCACAAGTATGTGGGACTATCGTTATCAACTTTACATCTTTTGGTATTCACACTGTGAATATGTGTAACATTACGTTAGAGATTCATTAAGAATAAACCATTTACCATCGGGGCATGACCATAAAACATATCTCTCATATAAATAGAACAACCATTATTCTTGGATTTAAATGAGTAGCCATCTTGCATTAAACGAGATCCAGTTACAATGTTCATGCTCAAACTTGGCACTAAATAACAATTATTGAGGTTTAAAACTAATCCCGTAGGTAAATGTAGAGGTAGCGTGCCGACGGCGATCACATCGACCTTGGAACCATTCCCGACGCACATCGTCACCTTGTCCTTCGCCAGTCTCCGCTTATTCCGCAGCTCCTGCTGTGAGTTACAAATATGAGCAACGTCACCGGTATCAAATACCCAGGAGTTACTACGAGTACTGGTAAGGTACACATCAATTACATGTATATCAAATATACCTTTAGTGTTGCCGGCCTTCTTGTCCGCTAAGTATTTGGGGCAGTTCTGCTTCCAGTGACCCTTCCCTTTGCAATAAAAGCACTTAGTCTCAGGCTTGGGTCCATTCCTTGACTTCTTCCCGGCAACTGGCTTACCGGGCGCGGCAATATCTTTGTCGTCCTTCTTGAAGTTCTTCTTACCCTTGCCATTCTTGAACTTCGTGGTTTTATTGACCATTAACACTTGATGTTCTTTCTTGATTTCTACCTCTGCTGACTTCAGCATTGAAAATACTTCAGGAATAGTTTTCACCATCCCCTGCATATTGTAGTTCATCACAAAGCTCTTATAGCTCGGTGGGAGCGACTGAAGGATTCTGTCAATGACCGCCTCATCCGGGAGGTTAATGTCCAGCTGGGACAGACGGTTGTGCAACCCAGACATTTTGAGTATGTGCTCACTGACAGAACTGTTTTCCGCCATTTTACAATTATAGAACTTATCGGAGACTTCATATCTCTCGACCCGGGCATGAGCTTGGAAAACCAATTTAAGCTCCTTGAACATCTCATATGCTCCGTGTTGCTCAAAACGCTTTTGGAGCCCCGGTTCTAAGCTGTAAAGCATGCCGCACTGAACGAGGGAGTAATCATCAGCACGTGACTGCCAAGCGTCCATAACGTCTTGGTTCTCTGGGATGGGTGCTTCACCTAGCGGTCCTTCTAGGACATATGCTTTCTTGGCAGCTATGAGGATGATCCTCAGGTTCCGGACCCAGTCCAAATAGTTGCTTCCATCATCTTTCAGCTTGGTTTTCTCTAGGAACGCGTTGAAGTTCATGTTGACATGAGCGTTGGCCATTTGATCTACAAGACATATTTTGCAAAGATATTAGACTAAGTTCATGATAATTAAGTTCATCTAATCAAATTATTTAATGAACTCCCACTCAGATTTGACATCCCTCTAGTCATCTAAGTGTTACATGATCCGAGTCGACTAGGCCGTGTCCGATCATCATGTGAGACGGACTAGTCATCATCGGTGAACATCTCCATGTTGATCGTATCTTCCATATGACTCATGTTCGACCTTTCGGTCTCTGTGTTCTGAGACCATGTCTGTACATGCTAGGCTCATCAAGTTAACCATAAGTGTTTTTGCATGTGTAAAACTGTCTTACACCCGTTGTATGTGAAGGTAAGGATCTATCACACCCGATCATCACGTGGTGCTTCGAACCGATGAACTTTAGCAACGACGCACAGTTAGGGGGAACACTTTCTTGAAATTATTATAAGGGATCATCTTATTTACTACAGTCGTTCTAAGTAAACAAGATGCATAAACATAATAAACATCACATGCAATTATATAGTAGTGACATGATATGGCCAATATAATATAGCTCCTTTGATCTCCATCTTCGGGGCTCCATGGTCATCTTCGTCATCGGCATGACACCATGATCTCCATCATCGTGTCTCCATGAAGTTGCTCGCCAACTATTACTTCTACTACTATGGCTAATGGTTTAGCAATAAAGTAAAGTAATTACATGGCGTTAAATCATTGACACACAGGTCATACAATAATTAAGACAACTCCTATGGCTCCTGCCGGTTGTCATACTCATCGACATGCAAGTCGTGATTCCTATTACAAGAACATGATCTCATACATCATAATATATCATTCATCATTCATCACAACTTTTGGCCATATCACATCACATAGCAATTGCTGCAAAAACAAGTTAGACATCCTCTAATTATTGTTGCATCTTTTATGTGGCTGCAATTAGGTTCTAGCAAGAACGTTTTCTTACCTACGAATAACCACAACGTGATTTTGTCAACTTCTATTTACCCTTCATAAGGACCCTTTTCATTGAATCCGCTCCAACTAAAGTGGGAGAGGCAGACACCCGCTAGCCACCTTATGCAACTAGTGCATGTCAGTCAGTGGAACCTGTCTCACGTAAGCGTACGTGTAAGGTTGGTCCGGGCTGCTTCATCCCACAATACCGCTGAAACAAAATAAGACTAGTAGTGGCAAGCAAGTTGACAAGATCTACGCCCACAATAGATTTGTGTTCTACTCGTGCAATAGAGAACTACGCATAGACCTAGCTCTGATACCACTGTTGGGGAATGTTGCAGAAAATAAAAAATTTCCTACGATTTCACCAAGATCCATCTATGAGTTCATCTAGCAACGAGTGATAGTAGTGCATCTACATACCTTTGTAGATCGTGAGCGGAAGCGTTCAAGAGAACGGGGTTGAGGTAGTCGTACTTGTCGTGATCCAAATCACCGATGACCAAGTGCCAAATGGACAACACCTCCGCGTTCAACACACGTATGGAGCGGATGACGTCTCCTCCTTCTTGATCCAACAAGGGGGGAGGAGAGGTTGATGAAGATCTAGCAGCACGACGGCGTGGTGGTGGATGTAGCAGGGTTCCGGCAGAGCTTCGCCGAGCTTCTGCGAGAGGGAGAGGTGTAGTAGGGGAGAGGGAGCCGCCAAGACTTAAGGGTGCGGCTACCCTCCCTCCCCCCTCCTTTATAAAGGCCCCCAGGGGGGCGCCGGCCCTGGAGATGAGATCTCCCAAGGGGGGCGGCGGCCAGGGGGGTGGAGTGCTGCCCAAGGCAAGTGGAGGCGCCCCCCACCCAAGGGTTTCCAACCCTAGGCGCAGGGGGGCCCAAGGTGGGGCGCACCAGCCCACCAGGGGCTAGTCCCCTCCCCACTTCAGCCCACGGGCCCCTCCGGGATAGGTGGCCCCACCCGGTGGACCCCCGGGACCCTTCCGGTGGTCCCGGTACAATACCGGTGACCCCCGAAACTCTCCTGATGGCCGAAACTGCACTTCCTATATATAATTCTTTACCTCCGGACCATTCTGGAACACTTCATGACGTCTGGGATCTCATCCGGGACTCCGAACAACTTTCTGTTTGCTGCGTACTCATATTCATACAACCCTAGCGTCACCGAACCTTAAGTGTGTAGACCCTACGGGTTCGGGAGACATGCAGACATGACCGAGACGGCTCTCCGGTCAATAACCAACAGCGGGATCTGGATACCCATGTTGGCTCCCACATGCTCCTCGATGATCTCATCGGATGAACCACGATGTCGAGGATTTAAGCAACCCCGTATACAATTCCCTTTGTCAATCGGTATGTTACTTGCCCGAGATTCGATCGTCGGTATCCCAATACCTCGTTCAATCTCGTTACCGGCAAGTCACTTTACTCGTACCATAATGCATGATCCCGTGACCAGACACTTGGTCATTTTGAGCTCATTATGATGATGCACTACCGAGTGGGCCCAGTGATACCTCTCCGTCAAACGGAGTGACAAATCCCAGTCTCGATCCATGTCAACCCAACAGACACTTTCGGAGATACCTGTAGTGCACCTTTATAGTCACCGAGTTACGTTGTGACGTTTGGTACACCCAAAGCACTCCTACGGTATCCGGGAGTTACACGATGTCATGGTCTAAGGAAAGATACTTGACATTGGAAAAGCTCTAGCAAACGAACTACACGATCTTTGTGCTATGCTTAGGATTGGGTCTTGTCCATCACATCATTCTCCTAATGATGTGATCCCGTTATCAATGACATCCAATGTCCATAGTCAGGAAACCATGACTGTCTGTTGATTAACGAGCTAGTCAACTAGAGGCTTACTAGGGACATGTTGTGGTCTAAGTATTCACACGTGTATTACGATTTCCGGATAATACAATTATAGCATGAATAAAAGACAATTATCATGAACAAGGAAATATAATAATCATTTTATTATTGCCTCTAGGGCATATTTCCAACAATGACTTTGCTATGCTTAATGCTTGTCACTAGGGCCCGAGCGCCATGATTTCAGATCTGAACCTATTATGTTTTCATGAATACATGTGTGTTCTTGATCCTGTCTTGCAAGTCTGTAGTCACCTATTATGTGTTATGATCCGACAACCCCGAAGTGACAATAATCGGGATACTTCTCGGTGATGACCGTAGTTTGAGGAGTTCATGTATTCACTATGTGTTAATGCTTTGGTCCGGTTCTCTATTAAAAGGAGGCCTTAATATCCCTTAGTTTCCACTAGGACCCCGCTGCCACGGGATGATAGGACAAAAGATGTCATGCAAGTTCTTTTCCATAAGCACGTATGACTATATTCGAAATACATGCCTACATTACATTGATGAATTGGAGCTAGTTCTATGTCACCCTATGTTATAGCTATTACATGAGGAATCACATCCGACATAATTATCCATCACTGATCCATTGCCTACGAGCTTTTCACATCTTGTGCTTCGCTTATTTACTTTTCCGTTGCTACTGTTACAATCACTACAAAACCCAAAAATATTGCTATTACTATCTTTACCTTTTATTACTGTTACCATTACTATCATACTACTTTGCTACTAAATACCTTGTTGCAGATACTATCCAGGTGTGGTTGAATTGACAACTCAACTGCTAATACTCAAGAATATTCTTTGGCTCCCCTTGTGTTGAATCAATAAATTTGGGTTGAATACTTTACCCTCGAAAGCTGTTGCGGTCCCCTACACTTGTGGGTCATTAGGCTCATATATGTGCTTCTGACTAATCCAGCTTCTTTTGGTCTAGCTGGGCATTACTTTGAGTTCATATATGTGCTTGTCACTCCATAGGTTATAGTGATTCCCTCTGTTTCCTTATATGTTCTTGTAGTTTGGTTGCTTTCCTGTTCATGCATGTTTGTATAGCTATATATAGTTTTGCTGTGAATCAAAGACGACATGCTTTCCTGTTCACTCCATAGGTCATGTGCTTGTCACTCCATAGGTTATAGTTTTGCTGTGAACCTAGGCGTGCTATGTGGGGAAGCAAAGCAGCAGCTCACAACTCCGTCCTGCAACTCCAGATGAAGGCACTCCGATGACGCATCATGCTACTCCCTTGGAAGGTTGGATCATGGACCGTAACTTTCTCTCAACTTGTGCTCTGCTTGATACCAGTTCCTTGTGTTTCTCTCAACTTGTGCAAATTGCAATATGCAGGGCTTCCTAGTCCATGGCCTGCCTTCTGGATGGAGCAAGGAGGGGGCATCATCCACACCGCGGAGCTGGTTGAGCCTTAGTGCGAACTGGATAAGCAGGGCATCGTCGGGGACATCTCTCGCTTGTGCCATGGTAAGAACAGAGCGCCACTCTGTCGTGCATGTATTGAAATCCTGAAATGTCAAATACATGTTCGCTCTCAGCTGGGATATTGGATTGTACTTAGTTATGTGACTCGTTCATGTTCGCGGTGCTTGTTAAGTGATTAACTTTATGTACTTGCTACCAGTAGGATGGTCAATACATGCTTGTTTTGTATCTATTCCAGAACAGTTTGCTTGGTCGCCTGATGCTAGATGCATGTATACTGTGACTCACACATCATGAAATCTAAATAACTTTGACATAGTTGCTCTGTTATCTTGCACTGGGTTGATACTTGTCATTTTCCTTCCCAAATATATCTCAGTTTTGCTGTTATGAGAATGCTATATGCATGGTTTCTTATTAGATCTCAAATTCTGCAACTATTGTTCATTGTTAGGAGAATGTTATGTGCACGGCTTCACTTGATTATATTCCTAACTTTTCTGATTTATAACTCACAGATTTTGGCCTTAATTCATCAAAAGTTGCTATACAAGGAACTACAGGAGAAGAATCCTAAAGAAAACTTGCACCCAACAATGTGTTCTAGCTCCCTGGAGCTGGACATGTTAATATTAGCTGTATTTTATATTTCAATAGCTGATTTGTACTGCCGTGATTGTAAAGTACCTGCCATGATTTGGCTGTCGTTTGAAAATTTATGTGTTATTGGCTCTGTTTGAATCAAGTTATTGGTTGTTGCACAAATAGAGAATTGACGTGTGGCACCTAAACAACACACCTGGTCCCATTTCACTAGTGGATCCTTTAAAATAGGAAAGAAACAAAAGAAAACTGACAAGTGGGACCTAATTGGATGACCTAGGACCTGGTCCAAAATGGATTGTAAAAAGGCCCAAATAAGAAATGGAAGCAAAAGGACGAACGCCTAGAAAATAAAAAGGCTGCAATACTGGGCTTGGCCCATGAACCCAACCAAAAATTGACAGACAGAAAAAACACAAATAGGCTGAATTGTTGGGCTCGGCCCATGTAAAACACTGAATCGGACCGGGATGATTCTTGTGACACATCAGCTTGCCATGCTGGATGCCTACGTGGTCTGGGGAGGTTTCTTGTGACCAAAAATTTGGTCGTGGAACCAACGACCTTTTACATATCGCAAAGAAGGTCACTAATTTCAGTTTACGACCGCCAGCTTTTGACCTTCTGTTTTTGGTCACAAAAAGGTCGCAAATGAAAAACTATGACCTTTTAGTGACCAATAGTGGTGGTCACAAGTTGACATATTTCTTGTAGTGACGTCTGTCCCTGGCATGGCTTTGTTGTCTTCTGCGTGGTGAGGTAGTGGAGAAGCTCGGACCGGGGCCGACGACATGCCTACTGCAGCGCGAAGGAGGGAGCTTTACGGGCCTAGGAGGGCTCGGTCGGGCCTGGTATGCTCCTACTATTGCGTCCGGTCAGCTACCGTTGCTGACGGTGAAGGTTGAGCCCTCCTGCGTGCCGACGATGATGTTGCTTCTAGTCCCGGCTTCTCTTCTTTGGTGCGCAGACCTCACTTCGTGGTGCCGTGGTGAGACGGCTTGAGCAGTTTCAAGATCATGTTGGCGCAGGGTGGTGGTCGGTTTGGTGGTGGGCTCCGGAGCACCCGAGGGGATGGTTGGGATCGGGAGAAATCCCCATTGGCATGGCCGACATCGATGCGGTGGCGCTTGAGGGTGCCGCCGGACCTTCCTGGAGGGCGTCGGGGGCTACCCTTCTTCTCTCCTCGTCGAGTACCAGGGGAAACCCTTGGCGGCAGCATCATTATGCATGACTTGTTAGTGGCCGACCCCTTCAGACAGCCACACGGTTGATGCCTCAAGATTGCACTATCTTGTGCTCATTTTGTAGATGGGGTCATGGGGTTGATGCGAAAAGGAGTTCGGTGCTGGTGATTTTCTAATGGGCAGGGATGCAAAAAAAATTACTGCGAAAAGTTGTAACTGGGATGGAACTGGTAACCACATCCGCTGAAACTCTGCCCTTTGCAATTGTGCCTTTGTTCTGCCTAAGCTGGTTCAGAAACACATCCTTGTGTTCGAAACTTAATTGCATTTTCAGTTATATATACACATACATATGGGAAGTTTAATTGCTGATTTTATTTTCCGCGCCCATATGATATTTGTTCGATGCTTATCTTGCTACTAGGAAGCAACGATTCTATAATCTTTTCTGTGTCCACCATCCGGAGTTTTTGCTATTGATCCCTCGGCCTGGGGGAGTGAATGCTTCAATATTAACCCAAAAAGGCTTTCATCCCGCTTTATATATAAAGCAAAAATCATCAACAACCCGGTACACATGTATGCCAACACAACACACACACCCAAAGCAGGATACAAAGATGATGAGCGCAGCAGCACCACCCCAAGCACTACAAGAGTAACCGGAGATCTTAGCCGAGAACACGCCACCGCCAAGAGATGAAGCCGCATACGGCGAACCGTGGACTCCAAGGCGGCGCCTTTAGGAAGGGAACGACACTGAAGCGCCGCCACCGCTTGACACGAGGGTCAGGGTTTCCCCTAGGGTAACATGACGGGCAATGAAGGCCGTTAAGATAGGTCTAGCGTGTCTTGTACACGTACCCTATACGTATGTAATTGTATATGCTGACTGTTATATAAAGAAAGACGTGGAGAGGCTTTGCCCCACGAAAAACCCTATTCTCAAACTTGGTATTAGAGCCTACCCTACCTTAGCCGCCGCCGCCTCTCCTCTCGCCGCCACCGCCGCCTCTCCTCTCGCCGCTGCCGCCGCCGCAGTTTTCTCGCAGCCGCCGCGATGTCCACCGCCCCGGCAGCCTCGATGACCCCCTCCTCCGCGCTCACACTCTCCACCCTCTCCGTGCCCGCCCCGGTCATCGCCCCACCCGCCGCGTCGGCTCCCACCCCCGTCCTTCCGCCCATCGCGGTCTCGCTCAACCGCAGTAACTTCATGCTATGGAAGCCCCTTGCCCTTCCCAACTTCGCCGGAGTTCGCCTCCACGGCTTCCTCGACGGCTCAGCCAGGGTGCCGGCGCCGACCGTGATGATAGGCACCAGCGAGGCCGCCCGCACCGTGTCCAACCCTGAGTACGAGCAGTGGTGGACCCTGGATCAGAAGGTTCTCGGGCATCTCCTCGGTTTGATGAACGTGGAGATTTATGCGCAGCTCATCGGCTGCAGGACGGCAGTCGCCGCCTAGGCGGCCGTGCACACCATGTTCACTGCCGAGAACAGCGCCTGCGTGCGTAAACTCCGGCGCCAGATCCAGGCGCTGAGGAAAGGAGATCGCCCTACCGGCGAGTACATGCAGAAGGTAAAGGCCCTCGATGATTCGATGGCTGCGGCCGGCTCTCCTCTTCGTGATGATGAGATCATCGACTACATGCTGATCGGGATCGGCTTGGCGTTTAACCCCATCGCTGCTTCGATGAACTTCGCGGGCGTGCCTGTCACGTTTCCCACGTTCTACTCCAGTGTCCTTCACTACGAGGCCCTTCAGCAGCAGCAATCGAAGCTTGAGGATTGGCATTCCACCACCAATGCCGCGTCTCGGCCGGTCTACCACAACACCTCCGGCCGCGTGCCGGACTCTGGATGCCTGAGTGGCGACCGCCCTTCTGGCAGCTCCTTCCCGCCAGGATCTGGCGGCTACGCCCTAGCTAGGGCAGCGCCCCTGGCTGCAACAACAACAACAAATGTGGTAATAGCCGCAACAGAGGAGGCAACGGAGGAGGCAACGGCGGCGGCCGCAACCGGCGCTGGCGTCCCCAGTGCCAGATATGCAAGAATTGGGGTCATGAGGCGACCGACTGTCACGGCCGCTATGATCATGACAACCACGCTGCCAACTCCGCGTCCGCATCCTCCTCCCATGAGCCGCCGCACTAGATCCTGGACACCGGTGTGATGGACCATCTGACGAATGATCTTGATCGTCTACACTTCCATGAGCGCTATGGAGGGAAGGATCAAGTGCAAGTGGCAAATGGTGCAGGTTTGTCTATTTCGCATATTGGTCATTCCACTACCGGTTCATCTCTTCGTTTACGCAATATTCTTCGTCTACCACATATTCATCAACATTATATCTCCTATCCATTTATCGTCTTGTCCTTGACAATGATGTTTTTGTGGAATTTCACCGTTTATTTTTCCTTGTGAAGGACACAGCCACAAAGAAAATCCTTCTTCACGGTAGATGTCATGGCGGACTCTACCCCATCCATTTAGTCACGCATCGTCCTCCTCCACCAGCCAAGCGTCTCTCAGCGTCAAGACCACCCCGTCCCAGTGGCACCAGCGTCTCGGTCATCCCTCGAATAATATTGTTCAAACCATTGTTAGGAATCATGATGTAGTGTGTTCTTCTGAATGTCAGATTTCAGTGTGTGATGCTTGTCAACGTACTAAGAGTCGACAATTGCCATATAAGTTATCTCATCATGTTTCCACTATGCCTCTTGAGTTAATTCATTCTGATGTTTGGGGGCCTGATATTGCCTGTTCCGGAGGTTATAAGTATTATGTGAGCTTTGTTGATGATTATTCTTTGCTTCTCTTGGATTTATCTCCTCAAGCACAAGTCTGACGTTGAGCAAGTGTTTTATGCTTTTCAGGCTCATGTTGAGCGCCTTCTCCACACTAAAATCATAGCCGTTCAGTCGGACTAGGGTGGCGAGTACCACATACTGCACCGATATTTTCAATGCACTGGGATCTCTCATCGTGTGTCTTGCCCGCACACCTCTCAGCAGAAAGGGATTGCTGAACGCTAACACCGTCATCTTGTAGAAACAGGTCTTCCCTTGCTGGCTCATTCTTCTCTTCCATTGCACTTTTGGGATGAAGCGTTTCTTACTGTATGCTACCTCATTAATCGCATGCCCACACCTGTTCTTCAACAAGATACACCCATATATCGTCTCCTTAAGGTGCAACCCGATTACAAGTTTCTTCTCACCTTTGGGTGCGCTTGCTGGCCTAGTTTGCGCAAATATAAAGCACACAAGCTTGCCTTCCATTCCACCATGTGTGTTTTCTCGGGCTATAGTCAGATGCATAAGGGATACAAGTGTCTTGATCGTTCCACGGGACGTATCTACATCTCTCGTGATGTTGTTTTCGACGAGTCTATTTTTTCTTATGCCACCCCTGGGGTCACCGTCGATGTCTCTTCTTTGGCCGATGTTCTCTCTTTTCCTTCCAATGAACCGGCTATGGGTGACCATCTGCGCAAATAGGACTTCTCCTATTTGTCTACTGACACGCCTGTTTCAAGCCATGTTGATCCTGTGCAGGAACCTTTGGCTGCTTCATCCCCGGCGATCGCGGTGCATGGCACATGCACGCCCCCTGCCCGCCGCCCCCACGTGGCCGATGCGCCGACCTCCCTGGCGCTCGACTTACATGGTACATGCACGTCCCCTAGCCCATCGGCTGCTGATGTCTACTACACAACCTTCTTCTTGTAGACGTTGTTGGGCCTCCAAGTGCAGAGGTTTGTAGGCCACTAGCAAATTTCCCTCAAGTGGATGACCTAAGGTTTATCAATCTGTGGGAGGCATAGGATGAAGATGGTCTCTCTCAAACAACCCTGCAACCAAATAACAAAGAGTCTCTTGTGTCCCCAACACACCCAATACAATGGTAAATTGTATAGGTGCACTAGTTCGGCGAAGATATGGTGATACAAGTACAATATGGATGGTAGATATGAGTATTTGTAATCTTAAAATATAAAAACAACAAGTTAGCAAGCGATAAAAGTGACCGTAAACGGTATTGCAATGGTAGGAAACAAGGCCTAAGGTTCATACTTTCACTAGTGCCGGTTCTCTCAGCAATAATAACATAGATAGATCATATAACAATCCCTCAACATGCAACAAAGAGTCACTCCAAAGCCACTAATAGCGGAGAACAAATGAAGAGATTATGGTAGGGTACGAAACCACCTCAAAGTTATTCTTTCGGATCAATCTATTCAAGAGTTCTTATTAGAATAACACCTTAAGACACAAATCAACCAAAACCCTAATGCCACCTAGATACTCCATTGTCACCTCAAGTATCAGTGGGCATGATTATACGATATGCATCACACAATCTCAAACTCATCTATTCAACCAACACAAAGCACTTCAAAGAGTGCCCCAAAGTTTCTACCGGAGAGTCAAGACAAAAACGTGTGCCAACCCCTATGCATAGGTTCATGGGCGGAACCCGCAAGTTGATCACCAAAACATACATCAAGTGGATCAATAGAATACCCCATTGTCACCACGGTTATCCCATGCAAGACATACATCAAGTGTTCTCAAATAATTAAAAACTCAATCCGATAAGATAACTTCAAAGGGAAAACTCAATCCATTACAAGAGATTAGAGGGGGGAGAAACATCATAAGATCCAACTATAATAGCAAAGCTTGCGATACATCAAGATCGTGCCATAGAGGGAACACGAGAGAGAACACAAGAGAGAGAGATCAAACACATAGCTACTGGTACATACCCTCAGCCCCGAGGGTGAACTACTCCCTCCTCGTCATGGAGATCGCCGGGATGATGATGAAGATGGCCACCGGTGAGGGATCCCCCCTTCGGCAGGGTGCCGGAATAGGGTCCCGATTGACTTTTGGTGGCTACAGAGGCTTGCGGCGGCGGAACTCTCGATCTATCTTCTCCGTGGGTGTTTTTAGGGTATATGGGATTATATAGGTGAAGGAAGTCGGTCGGGGGGTGCTCGAGGGGCCCACGAGACAGGGGGGCGCACCCAGGAAAGGTGGGCGCGCCTTCCTATCTCCTGGCCTCCTCGAGGCTCTTCTGACGTGAAGTCCAAATTTTCCGGATCATATTCTTCTCAAAAATCACGCTCCCGAAGGTTTCATTCCGTTTAGACTCCGTTTGATATTCCTTTTCTTCGAAATACTGAAAGAGGCAATAAAACAACAATATGGGTTGGGCCTCCGGTTAGTAGGTTAGTCCCAAAAGTAATATAAAAGTATATAATAAAGCTCGTAATCATTCAAAACAGATAATAAAATAGCATGAATGCTTCATAAATTATAGATACGTTGGAGACGTATCAGCATCCCCAAGCTAAATTCCTACTCGTCCTCGAGTAGGTAAATGATAAAGAAAGAATTTATGAAGTGTGAATGCTAGCAGGTGCACGAGTTTGATCAATGATAAATTCAATCACCTTTTCTAGCATGTTTATATGTCATAACAGTAGTTCATCTCATAAAACTTTTCATGATAAAGTAACAAGCTATTCACATGTCAAAGCATAGACCATAAACTTTCTTGAAAACTAGCAAACTTCACTCTTAGTCATCAAACAATTGCAATTCATCTTATTTTCAGGAAGGGTCTATGTGAGAGCTTTGATTTAGCAAACTTCACATACTCAACTATCATATAGTC
This sequence comes from Triticum aestivum, assembly GCF_018294505.1. NCBI lineage: Eukaryota > Viridiplantae > Streptophyta > Magnoliopsida > Poales > Poaceae > Triticum > Triticum aestivum. The sequence continues at coordinate 68,994,449 of NC_057810.1, read as the reverse complement.
TTCTACAATTGCTAACACTCACGCAATACTTATGGTTATGGAGTTTTAATCGGACACTGAGAAAGATAGGGGCTTATAGTGTTGCCTCCAAACGTATTCACCTTTGGGTGATGTCAACAATAATAGTTCATGCTAACGTACATCCAATTGGATATATATATATATATATATATATATATATATCAGGATCATCCCAACACAAAGTGCTTGCCAAAGGATAAAATGTAAAAGGGAAAGGTGAAGATCACCTTGACTCTTGCATAAAGTAAAAGACACAAAGTAAAAGATAGGCCCTTCCCAGTGGAAAGCAGAGGTTGTCATGCGCTTTTAGGGTTGGATACACAAAATCTTAATGCGAAAGAATGTCACTTTATATTGCCCCTTGTATATGGACCTTTATTATGCAGTTCGTCGCTTTTATTGCTTCCATAACAAGATCGTACAAAGCTTATTTTCTCCGCACTAATAAGTCATGCATATTTAGAGAGCAATTTTTATTGCTTGCACCGATGACAACTTATTTGAAGGATCTTACTCAATCCATAGGTAGATATGGTGGACTCTCATGGAAAAACTGGGTTTAAGGATATTTGGAAGCACAAGTAGTATCTCTACTTGGTGCTAGGAATTTTTGGCTAGCATGAGGGGGAAAGGCAAGCTCAACATGTTTGAATGATCCATGACAATATACTTTAACTGAGATGTGAGAAAACATAACCCATTACGTTGTCTTCCTTGTCCAACATCAACTCTCTAGCTTGTCATACTTAATGAGTGCTCACAATTATAATATATGTCCATGATAATATATTTATATGTGAAATCTCTCTTCCTTCAATAATCTTTCATGAATTGTTCAAATGACCAATACAATGCTTGCTAACCTTCAATAAATTTACAACCTCTACTTCTTATATGTGAAGTCATTACCCCATGGCATAAGCATATGAGGCATATATAATTTCATATTTATGACATTCAACTCATTCAACCATTTACTCAAAGGATATAAGTGAAGCACACGAGTAAATGACAAACTACTCCAACAAGATATAAGTGAAGATCAATGAGTAGTTAAATAATTATGTAGCTATATGAAGACTCTCTCTCATTTAAGAATTTCAGATCTTGGTATTGTATTCAAACAGCAAGCAAATAAAAACAAAATTACATTGCAAGGATAGCACAACTCATGTGAAGAAGCAAAAACTTAGGTTCAACCGATACTAACCGTTAATTGTTGAAGAAGAAAGGTGGGATGCCTACCGGGGCATCCCCAAGCTTAGATGCTTGAGACTTCTTGAAATATTATCTTGGGGTGCCTTGGGCATCCCCAAGATTGAAATTTTGTGTCTCCTTAATTCCTCTCATATCATGGTTTCTCTTTTTATCAAAAGCTTCATCCACACCAAACTCAACAAGAACTCGTGAGATAGGTTAGTATAAACCAATGCAAAACCTTATCATTTCCTACTGTAACAAATCACTAAGATTATTATTCAACATTGAATACTAAATGACTCTGCATATTTAATACTCCTATCCTCAAATAGAATCATTAAACAAGCAAGCATAGGCAAACAATGCAAACATAACAACAATCTGCCAAAATAGTATAGTCTGTAAAGAATGCAAGATTCATCATACTTACCTAACTCGCAAAATTATAAGAAAAATACTATGCTGTATAAGATTTATCATAGCTCATCATGCAAAAAGATTCAACATTATATCACTCTCTGACTTTTCTAGGGAATTTTTGCAACTGCGGTAAACTTTCTGTTTTCAAACAGCAACATGTATACTAGCAAAATAAGCATGGTAAAGGCTATCCTTGACATTTTTATTGAAAATAAAGATGCAAAACATGATTATAAATAAAACAAAGCAAATACTAACAAAATAAAATGATGCTCCAAGCAAAACACATATCATGTGGCAAATAAAAATATAGCTCCAAGTAAAGTTACCGATGACCGAAGACAAAAGAGGGGGTGCCATCCGGGGCATCCCCAAGCTTAGGCTCTTGATTGTCCTTGAATATTACCTTGGGGTTACTTGGGCATCCCCAAGCTTAGGCTCTTGCCACTCCTTATTCCATAGTCCATCGAATCTTTACCGAAAACTTGAAAACTTCACAACACGAAACTCAAAACAAAACTCGTAAGCTCCGTTAGTACAAGAAAACAAACCACCACTTTAAGGTACTGTAATGAACTCATTCTTTATTAATATTGGTGTAATATCTACTGTATTCAAACTTCTCTATGGTTCATACCCTCCGATACTACTCATAGATTCATCAAAATAAGCAAACAACACATAGAAAACAGAATCTGTCAAAAACAGAACAGTCTGTAGTAATCTGTATCAAACGTATACTTATGGAACCCCAAAAATTATGAAATAAATTGGTGGACCTGAGGAATTTGTCTATTAATCATCTGCAAAAATAATCAACCTAAAAGTACTCCCAGTAAAAAATGGCAGCTATTCTCGTGAGCGCTAAAGTTTCTGTTTTTTTACAGCAAGATCATAAAGACTTCACCCAAGTCTTCCCAAAGGTTCTACTTGGCACAAACACTAATTAAAACATGAAACCACATCTAACTAGAGGCTATATGAATTATTTATTACTAAACATGAACAAAAAGCAAGGAACAAAAATAAAGTTGGGTTGCCTCCCAAGTCCCAACAAGCGCTATCGTTTAATGCCCCTAGCTAGGCATGATGAAATGATGCTCACATAGAAGATAAGAATTGAAACATAACGGGAGAATCATAAAGAATATGACTAGCACATTTAAGTCTAACCCACTTCCCGTGCATAGGGATTTTGTGAGCAAACAACTTATGGGAACAATAATCAACTAGCATAGAAAGGCAAAACAAGCATAACTTCAAAACTTTAAGCACATAGAGAGGAAACTTGATATTATTGCAATATGTAGAAGCATATGATCCTCTCTCATAATAATTTTCAGTAGCATCATGAATGAATTCAACAATATAACCAGCACCTAAAGCATTCTTTTCATGATCTACAAGCATAGAAAATTTATTACTCTCCACATAAGCAAAATTCTTCTCATTCGGAATGGTGGGAGTATAATAAGAGACTTGAATACTATAAATTGTTTCCACATTAAAAGAGTAATGTTCAGAAAAAGGGTACTCATAATCATGACAAGTTTTATAAATATAATCATCACTACTTTTTATAGCATAAGTTTTATCACAATAATCATCATAATTAGCAACTTTGTTCTCATCATAATCGATTGAAACCTCTTCCAAGATAGTGGAATCATCACTAAATAAAGTTGACACTCTTCCAAATCCACTTTCATATTCATCACAATAAGATTCAACATCCTCCAAAATAGTAGGATCATTACTTCCTAAAGTTGACACTCTTCCAAACCCACTTTCATCAATATAATCATCATAGGTAAGAGGCATTTCATAACAACTTTGCATATCAAAACTTGGGAGGCTAAAAATATCATCTTCATTAAACGTAGCTTCCCCAAGCTTGGGACAAACATTAATTTCAGAAAATATATTCTCAAATATGTCATCCTCATCAAACATAGCATCCCCAAGCTTGGGCCTTTTCATATCACAAGCATAATCACTCTCATCATTAGTAGTATGGATATCACCAATAGTATAGCAATTATCATCATCACAATGAGTAGTAGGAGCAACATCATTTGGGAGGGATACCTTTTTACCTTTGTTGCTCCTTCTTTTCTTTTTCTTCTTCACATTATGTGTGGGTTCAACCTTCTTTATTGATGGGATTGGTTGAATAGAAAGCTCCTCCTCGTTACCTGATTCAGCATAAGAAATAATAGGAGGAGATTGGGAAGTCTCTTCCCTTTCATTAGTATTCTCATCATCTTCTATTTGCTTCCTTTTCTTTATGTAATTGGCAATATAAGGATTTTCAATGCAATTCACCGCACAATACAAATAAATCTTCTCTAGATCAAAATCAAGAAATCTATCAAGATTAAATGTTGGAATATCCTCAGTTATATGTTTCATTTCTTCATACCCCAAAAGAAGACTAGGCTCTTTATGATGCTCAAGGGTAATCAAATTATCACAATTTTGGATACGATTTGGTCATGAAACAATTTGCATTGGAGATTTAAATGACCACGTTCATTGCAAAGTTCACAAGGAGCGTGAAAAATATTGAATTTTTCAGCACAAACATTAAGACTTTCTTGCAACAATTTAGTTTCTAAATGCTTATGCCTCTTGCAATATCTATTTTCCCTATTAGGTGTGTACTTGCAAACCCGATCTACTCCACAAAAATCGACATGCTTATAAGAGACATTTTCATCATAACTAGGGCAATCATCATTAGTACTATGGATATTCAAAGAGTTCATACTAACAACATTGCAATCATGCTCATCATTCAAAGATTTAGTGACAGACATTTTATAGATTTCTTCTTCTAGCACTTGAGCACAATTTTCCTTTCCATCATTCTCACGAAAGATATTAAAAAGATGAAGCGTGTGAGACAAACTCAATTCCATTTTTTTAGTTTTCTTTTATAGACTAAACTAGTGATAAAACAAGAAACAAAAAGATTCGATTGCAATATCTAAAGATATACGTTCAAGCACTCACCTCCCGGGCAACGGCGCCAGAAAAGAGCTTAGTTGACGGGGTGTGAGTGTCGTTTACCTAGCCTCCCCGACAACGGCGCCAGAAAAGAGCTTGATGTCTACTACACAACCTTCTTCTTGTAGACGTTGTTGGGCCTCCAAGTGCAGAGGTTTGTAGGATAGTAGAAAATTTCCCTCAAGTGGATGACCTAAGGTTTATCAATCCGTGGGAGGCGTAGGATGAAGATGGTCTCTCTCAAACAACCCTGCAACCAAATAACAAAGAGTCTCTTGTGTCCCCAACACACCCAATACAATGGTAAGTTGTATAGGTGCACTAGTTCGGCGAAGATATGGTGATACAAGTACAATATGGATGGTAGATATGAGTATTTGTAATCTGAAAATATAAAAAAACAGCAAGGTAGCAAGAGATAAAAGTGAGCGTAAACGGTATTGCAATGGTAGGAAACAAGGCCTAAGGTTCATACTTTCACTAGGGCAAGTTCTCTCAACAATAATAACACAGATAGATCATATAACAATCCCTCAACATGCAACAAAGAGTCACTCCAAAGCCACTAATAGAAGAGAACAAACGAAGAGATTATGGTAGGGTACGAAACCACCTCAAAGTTATTCTTTCGGATCAATCTATTCAAGAGTTCGTACTAGGATAACACCTTAAGACACAAATCAACCAAAACCCTAATGTCACCTAGATACTCCATTGTCACCTCAAGTATCCGTGGGCATGATTATACGATATGCATCACACAATCTCAAATTCATCTATTCAACCAACACAAAGCACTTCAAAGAGTGCTCCAAAGTTTCTACCGGAGAGTCAAGACGAAAACGTGTGCCAACCCCTATGCATAGGTTCATGGGCGGAACCTGCAAGTTGATCACCAAAACATACATCAAGTGGATCAATAGAATACCCCATTGTCACCACGGTTATCCCATGCAAGACATACATCAAGTGTTCTCAAATCATTAAAAACTCAATCCGATAAGATAACTTCAAAGGGAAAACTCAATCCATTACAAGAGATTAGAGGGGGGAGAAACATCATAAGATCCAACTATAATAGCAAAGCTTGCGATACATCAAGATCGTGCCATAGAGGGAACACGAGATAGAGCACAAGAGAGAGAGATCAAACACATAGCTACTGGTACATACCCTCAGCCCCGAGGGTGAACTACTCCCTCCTCATCATGAAGATCGCCGGAATGATGATGAAGATGACCACCGGTGAGGGATCCCCCCTCCGGCAGGGTGCCGAAATAGGGTCCTGATTAACTTTTGGTGGCTGCAGAGGCTTGCGGTGGCGGAACTCCCGATCTATCTTCTCCGTGGATGTTTTTAGGATATATGGGATTATATAGGTGAAGGAAGTCGGTCGGGGGGTGCTCGAGGGGCCCACGAGACAGGGGGGCGCACCCAGGAAAGGTGGGCGCGCCCTCCTATCTCCTGGCCTCCTCGAGGCTCTTCTGACGTGAAGTCCAAGTCTTCTGGATCATATTCTTCTCAAAAATCACGCTCCCGAAGGTTTCATTCCGTTTAGACTCCGTTTGATATTCCTTTTCTTCGAAATACTGAAACAGGCAATAAAACAGCAATATGGGCTGGGCCTCCGGCTAGTAGGTTAGTCCCAAAAGTAATATAAAAGTATATAATAAAGCCCGTAATCATTCAAAACAGATAATAAAATAGCATGAATGCTTCATAAATTATAGATACGTTGGAGACGTATCAGCTGCCGCGTCACCCGGCCCGACCGGCCCGTCGGCTGCCGCGTCCCCTGGCCCATCTTCGGCCCCGACTGCTGCTTCACCCGGTCCCTCGGCGGTCTCCTCGCCGCGCGCTGACACGCTGTCGTCTGCCACGGTGATCAAGGATGCTACTCCACCATCGCCGCCACAGCTCACCTCGCCTTCTGTCAAGGGCAGTCCTGCCCCCTCAACCGCGACCCCTCCAGCTGCTCCTACACACAGCATGGTTACGCGCACCCGCGAACATACTCGCCATGCTCTTATCCCTACTGATGGGACCATCCGATATGATCCCCGTCGCCGCGCATTTCATGCGGTGCCTGTCTCTCATCGTGATGCTCTACGTGAGACTGCCTGGCGTACAACAATGATTGATGAGCTCGCTGCCCTTCACCACAACAAGACTTGGGTTCTTGTGCCTCGACCGCGCGGAGTCAATATTGTTGAGAGCAAATGGATATTCAAGACCAAGCACCGTCCGGATGGCTCTGTTGATAAGTACAAAGCTTGACTGGTTGCTCGTGGTTTCACCCAGCAGCTTGGCATTGACTATGGTGATACGTTCAGTACGGTTGTCAAGCCGGCCATCGTTCGAGTAGTTCTTGCCCTGGCTGTGTCTGGCGGTTGGACTCTTCGACAAATTGATGTCAGCAACGCTTTCCTTCATGGGTATCTCTCAGAGGACGTCTATATGCAGCAACCACCTGGCTCTGAGGATGCTCGGTTTCCCTCGCATGTGTGCAAGCTCCAGCGCTCTCTCTATGGACTCAAACAGTCTTCTCGTGCATGGTATGCTCGGCTCAGTGCTTGTCTTTTCAAGCTGGGTTTTCGTATCCTCCAAAGCAGATACATCTATGTTTTTCTTCCGCTATCGTGATGTTCAGATCTATATGCTTGTCTATGTGGATAATATCGTCATTGCCGGATCTTCTCCACGAGCTGTTGATGGTCTTGTTCACTCCCTTGCGGCCAGTTTTCCTATCAAGGACCTTGGGCCGTTGGAGTACTTTTTGGTCTGGAAGCGTCATACAATTCAGGGAGGATGACATTGACTCATCGGAAGTATGTCTTGGATCTTTTGCACCGTGTGAGCATGGAGAATTGTAAGCCTACTTCCACACCGATGTCTACTTCCGATCAACTTGTACGAGTGTCTGGACAGCCTCTCAGTACCGATGACTGTTTCCGGTATCGCAGTGTTGTTGGTGGACTGCATTATTTAACTCTCACTCATCCAGATATTTCGTTCGCAGTGAACAAGGTGTGCCAGTTTCTCTCACAGCCCACCGATGTTCATTGGGAAGTTGTTAAGCGGATTTTGCGCTATGTGAAAGGAATGTTGCACATAGGGCTGAAGTTTCGCAAGGCTGTTTCCACTAGCATTAGTATCTTCACTGATGCAGATTAGGCAGGATGTCCTGATGATCATCGATCAACTGGAGGTTTTGCCATCTTTGTTAAACCGGACCTCATTTCCAGGAGTTCTAAGAAACAACCGACAATGTCGAGATCCAGTACAGAAGCCGAGTACAATGCCTTGGCGAATGGAGCTACTGAAGCCATCTGGGTAGAGTCACTACTCAAAGAGCTTGGAGAATCTCAGCAGCGAGTTCCTGTTCTATGGTGTGATAATTTAGGGGCCACATATCTGACTGCCAACCCAGTTTTCCATGCGCGTACCAAGCACATCGAGGTTGATTTTCATTTTGTGCGCGAGCGTGTTGCTTCTGGAGCTCTTGAGGTCGGATTCATTTCTTCTAATGATCAGCTGGCTGATGTGTTTACTAAAACAGCCACCCGACAGATGCTAGGCCGTTTTAGTACCAATCTAAATCTTGTACAGAGTAAAGTTCAGATTGAGGGGGAGTGTTAAGATAGGTCTAGCGTGTCGTGTACACGTACCCTATATGCATGTAATTGTATATGCTGATTGTTATATAAAGAAAGACGTGGAGAGGTTTTGCCCCACGAAAAACCCTATTTTCAAACTAAGACCGCGACGACGCCTTCAAAAAGGGAACAATTCGCCGCCGCCGATCTGTTTGAGGATAGAGCAGGTTTTCATCCTGGCCAACAATCACCACCACCGTACGGAAAACCCGACAACCATGCCGCCCACACGGCCATGGTCACCAGGCAGCACCAAACCACGGGCTCTACCATAAGCACCGCGCTACCACCTCCAGGGCCGCCGCCCTGGCATCCAAGACCTTGACACCACCTCATCCAAAAGTGGCCGCTGCTCCAATCAAAGAGACGAATGCTTCAATATTCATGTTATCTCTGCCTGCAGCTGGAATATGCTAGTTGATCTCTGTTAGTAAAATTTCAATTTACTGAACTGAAATTGATTGCATCTTTATTACCGTGTATGGGGTATCCTACATTTTTAAGTAAATCGCCTGAGGTCCGGAACAAACGTCAGCAGGTTTGATGGAGTTGACAACATTTTGTCGCTGGACATGCATACATCTTTCTCATAGACATGAAAGAATCAGCAACGAGCTCTGAAACTTCTTGTGGAGCTCTTGTAATTAGTATGGGAAGCAAATATTTGCGGGCAGCAATTGCAAGGACTAGATACTTGCACTTTGATAATTAGTAATTTGGTACCAGCAGCGGATCCAGCCCAGCAGGCCGTTGCGGGCGCCCTTCATATACTGTAGCAATTGCCACAGTATTAACATGCTCTCTCTTACCTCCTCTTTTTCACATGAGAAGTAAAAGTATATCAATAGATCTGAGCTGTTGATATCATTATTTAGTGGTCCGATTAACTCTTATCTTTTTGCCTCACATGTGAAAAGAGTGGGGCAAGAGAGAGCATGCTAAAATTTGCCTTGCCACAGTACACAAAGGATTTGGGCCTCAGGCCTCGGGCCTGGCACCCGCCCTAGGTCTTACATCCAGCACATGATCACTTACGATCTTTACATTGTCTCAAAAAAAAAAACTAACGATCTTTACAATGTGGGCAGGTGGCTTGGAAGATGAATGGTATTGTAGCAAGTAGGATAGGCACACTTCATTGCAGTATATCTGCATGAGTATTATAACCGGAGAGAAACTGATCCTTCGTCCTGTCCTTCCATTTTCCTTAATTTTAATCCATCTTGTATAAGGGAGGGTTGCTGAACTACATAGTGGTGAAATGACTTTAGTTGATAGTTTTTGCATCAGTAATAAACAACATAAATTGTATGCTGATTTTGAATTCATGGCTCACATTGTTTGGGACTTTGATATATTCACACCACCCCTCTACTTTTGTTTGTCGATGACCAACTTTATTAAGAAAATGACCAATTTGTTTTATAAAAAATGCTAAATTTTAATCAATTTGACATAGATTTCAAGCCTGCAAATTAATAGAAAATGACAATTTTGTCCTCGCCATTTTCACAAAGTTATGCATTTTTTCTCCCCACTGGAACCATTGTGTCACCCCCCTGGCCACTCCTCTTTTCTGCTCTGATGAGCCCCACTGTCTAAAAATGCTAAAAAAATCTTAAAATAGTTTTATAAAAAAAAGAGAATAAGTGTTTTTCCGGGAAGATTCATTCTAATTATACTAGTTAATATCCCCGCGTTGCAATTAAACAACATATAGTCATTTACTGGCAAAGAGCCATCCTTTCTTTGTCACTATGCATGCGGGACAATGAAAATATGATTTCCGGCATCTGATAAACGACACCATATTTTTTTTATTCCTTACTTTTCATAGCCAATTATATAACCACCTGACAATTTTTCATCACAACACACACACTATGGGAATTTCAATGCACGCCGAGTGCCAGAAAGACTCGGCAAAGGGTCAAATAAACTCGGTAAAACCTTTGCCGAGAATTGTTCTTGGCAAAGAGTACTCGGCGTACACCTCTTAGGCAAACACAGCTTTACTGAGAACCAACCATCGCGCACTCGGCAAACTGTTTGCAAGAGGCAAACAGTGCGTCTCGGCAAAATAAAGTGACTTCACGACCACTGATTCCGTCATATCTTTGCCGAGAGCTGCCACTGGGCAAACTCTTGCACAATGCCAAGAGCCAAGCCACGGGCTCTCAGCAAAGTATACCCACAGTCACCGAGCAATTAAACACTACCAAACTTGCCACTGCACCTCTTTACCGAGAGAGCACTGTTTGGCTCTCGGCATACATAGCGTTTGCCAAAGATCTTCCTTTTGCCGAGCATGTTTCGAGCAATGACTCGATAAATGCATATGTTTGCCGTGCTGCATCTATTGCTGAGTTTACCTCTCGGCTTACTTAGCTTTGCCGAATGCCCATGTTTTGGTTCTCGGTGAAGAGCCAAGCACTCATGTACGTTGAAATTCTATTAGGGACATCTCCTTCTTCGTTTATACTTCATGTATGTAATAAGAAGATAAAGCGACATGTGTGTCGATTCTTTTTATAGCGAAGTGTGTAGTTCATTTTTTTTGTTTGAGACAACCTCGCATGCTTTATTCACTGTCCATAACGTTTATAAGTACAAAATCAAGATCTCCAGGCTGGCCCAGCCATACATGACAGCCAAAACCTAAAGACAAAGCATACTTAGCGAGGTTATGAGCCTCGAAATTCGAGCTCCTAAACTCATGAACTACTTTACATGACATAAAAGAATTTGCACGGTGTATTATCTCATGCACTATAGCTGCATACTTAGATGCCGAGTTCTTGTGGACATCTTCTACCACTCTCTTACAATCCGATGCAATCTGAATTTTGTGTTCGTATAGATCCTCCGCCAAGGCTTGCCCTTCCCTCACAACAATCGCTTCCAGGGTACTTGCATCGGTGATGAACTCGATTTTTAAGGCCGAAGCTCCCAAGAACCTGCCATTGTGGTCTTGGCACACCACCCCCGCTGCACCGCACTCCCCGTCCATAGACACCGCTGCGTCCACATTCATTTTTGCATGTCCTTCCGGCGGTGCAATCCACACAGATGGTCTGATACTGGCTAGCTTCTGTGCCCCCTCTCTCCTTTCTCTAGCAGCTCCAAATCCCTAAGATAATGGTTTATGAAAGAGTTGGTAGAAAAAGGACTATCAAAAATCTCTTCGTGTATAGCTCTCCTTATCGCTCGCCAAACAGCCCAAAGAGTCACAACCATCTGAGTGAATTCCTCATGTGATAGCGAGTCGTGTGTTGTGAAAACCCAGTTTTTTGCGTCAAAGGACAAGTTGTCAAGCATTACCTCCACTGTTTCCTCTGAACGAAGTGACCAAACACTTCTAGCCATCACACAATCAATCAGTGCATGCTTCCAGTCATCTTGTGCAGAACAAAAGGCGCACACACTCGTCGTCGCCATATTCCTGTGATGTAACACCCCGGCTGTTGGAATTGTCTCATGACAAAGCCTCCACAACAACACTTTTATTTTTGATGGAACCTTAATGTGCCATATGGAGGTCCAAACTGATTCCTCTGCTGCCTCATTTGAGTGTCCACCTGCCGGCTGTAATAACGCTTCCCGTTGTAACTTCGTTTTCAGCAGAAATTTATACACTAACTGTACTGAAAAAACTCCTTTATCATCTTCTCCCCATGCCCAAAAATCATCAACTCTTCTAGTACATAGCGGTATCTTGAGGATTGTATTGGCATCAATGGGCAAGAAAACCGCACGTATCTTGTCTTCCATCCACCTTGCGGAGCTGGTGTCAACTAATTCAGCAACACGCTCCGGTCTATCAGCCACCAGACACGCCATAGGTCTCATGAGTCCTGACCGGGGGAGCCAATTCTGTTCCCAGATTCTTGTTTCCTCTCCCGTTCCAATTCTTCAGATCAACCCTTGTTCTAGTACTCCTCTACCCTCCAAAATAGATCTCCAAATCTGCGACGGCCGACCTCCTAGCTCGGCCTCTAGGAAAGGAGTAGAAGGAAAATACTTAGCTTGCAAAATTCTTGCACTCAAATTAGTAGGAGACTGTATTATGTGCCATGCTTTTGTCTTGACAGTAGTGATATGTTAAACAGGTCAATATCTCGAAATCCAAGTCCTCCCAAATACTTAGGTTTAGTGCACACATCCCATGATACCCAGCATCGTTTCCTCTTCCCTCCCTACCAGAACTGTCTAATCAAAGAAGTTATACTTCCAGAAATGCCTCTGGGAAGCCTGAAACAAGACATAGAATAAACGGGTATAGCATGGGCCACTGCCTTGATTAAGACCTCCTTGCCAGCATAAGATAGTAGCTTCTCCATCCACCCCTTCATTTTCTCCCATACCCTGTCCCTTAGGTATTTGAATGTGCCATTCTTAGCCTGCCCCACCTCCGTTGGCATCCCTAGATACCCGTCACTAAGCTGCTCATCATAAACCTGTAAAGTGTTTTTGATCCCATCCCTTAACACCCGTGGACAGCCTTTGCTAAAAAAGATTGAAGACTTCTCATTATTAACTCTTTGCCCCGACGCAGTGCAATATGTCTCCAACAGGTTTGATACCACTTCTGCCCCTTTTGTACTCGCCTTGAACAGCAACAGGCTATCATCAACAAAGAGCAAGTGGTTGACAACCGGGGCTGTCGGCGCCACCTGGACTCCTGAAAATGCTGACGACTGAGGAACTGATTTCAGTAGGCATGAAAGGCCCTCCGCTGCTATCAAGAAAAGGTAAGGGGAGATAGGATCTTGCTGCCGAATACCTCTGCTAGGATTGAACTCCTCCAACTTTTCACCATTAAACAAAACCGAAAAGGAAACTGATTTGATCATGTTCATTACCACATTTATCCACTCCGGAGCAAAACCGAGCCGCTCCATCATTGCTTGAAGATAATCCCATTCGAGCATGTCGTAAGCTTTCATCATATCTAGCTTAAGAGCACAATGACTGTTTTTCTTGGACATGCTTCCCTTCATGAAATGCAAGCATTCATATGCCGTAATTATATTATCAGATATGAGTCTACCAGGAACAAAGGCAGATTGTTCCTCTGAGATATTGTCTGGTAAAATTTTCTTCAATCTGTTTGCAATCACCTTCGAAGCAATTTTATACAGTACGTTGCATAAGCTGATAGGCCTGAACTGACTAAGCAAGGATGGGCTCATTACCTTTGGGATGAGGACCAGGAAAATACCATTGATATGTTGGGGAACCTTGCAGAAAATTAAAATTTTTCCTACGATTTCACCAAGATCCATCTATAAGTTGATCTAAGCAACGAGTGATGGGAGAGAGATTGCATCTACATACCACTTTGCAGATCGTGCGGAAGCATTCAAAAGAACGGGGTTGAAGTAGTCGTTCTCGTCGTGATCCTATCACCGGAGATCCTAGCGCCGAACGGACGGCACCTCCGCGTTCAACACACGTACGGTCAGCGTAACGTCTCCTCCGTCTTGATCCAGCAAGGGGAAAGAAGAGGTTGATGATGATAGCTCCAGCAGCAGCACAACGGCGTGGTGGTGGTGGAACAGCAACACTCCGGCAGGGCTTAGCAGGGGGAGGGAGGCGCCAGAACTTCAGGGTGTGGCTGCCCCCTCCCCCCTCCCTTTATATAGGCCCCCAGGGGGGCACCAGCCCTGGGAGATCTAATCTCCCAAGGGGGCGGCGGCCAAGGGGGGTGGAGTACCCCCCAAGGCAAGTGGGGCGCCCCCCCCCCCCACCCTAGGGTTTCAACCCTAGGCGCAGGGGGTGGGCCAAGGGGGGCGCACCAGCCCACTATTGGCTGGTTCCCCTCCCCACTTCGGCCCTTGGGGCCCTCCGGGATGGGTGGCCCCACCCGGTGGACCCTCGGGACCCTTCTGGTGGTCCCGGTACAATACTGGGTGACCCCGAAACTTTCCCGCTGGCCGAAATACCACTTCCTATATATATTTCTTCACCTCCGGACCATTCCGGAACTCCTCGTGACGTCCGGGATCTCATCCGGGCCTCCTAACAACATTCGGTATGCTGCATACTCATATTCATACAACCCTAGCGTCACCGAACCTTAAGTGTGTAGACCCTACGGGTTCGGGAGACACGTAGACATGACCGAGACGGCTCTCGGGCAATAACCAACAGCGGGATCTGGATACCCATGTTGGTTCCCACATGCTCCTCGATGATCTCATCGGATGAACCACGATGTCGAGGATTCGAACAACCCCGTATACAATTCCCTTTGTCAATTGGTACGTTACATGCCCGAGACTCGATCGTCGGTATCCCAATACCTCGTTCAGTCTCGTTACCGGCAAGTCACTTTACTCATATCGTAATGCATGATGTCGTGACCAAACACTTGGTCACTTTGAGCTCATTATGATGATGCATTACCGAGTGGGCCCAGAGATACCTCTCCGTCATACGGAGTGACAAATCCCAGTCTCGATCCGTGTCAACCCAACAGACACTTTCGGAGATACCTGTAGTGCACCTTTATAGTCACCCAGTTACGTTGTGACGTTTGGTACACCCAAAGCACTCTTACGGTATCCGGGAGTTACACGATCTCATGGTCTAAGGAAGAGATACTTGACATTGGAAAAGCTCTAGCAAAACGAACTACACGATCTTGTGCTATGCTTAGGATTGGGTCTTGTCCATCACATCATTCTCCTAATGATGTGATCCCGTTGTCAATGACATCTAATGTCCATAGTCAGGAAACCATGACTATCTGTTGACCAACGAGCTAGTCAACTAGAGGCTCACTAGGGACATGTTATGGTCTATGTATTCACACGTGTATTACGATTTTCGGGTAATACAGTTATAGCATGAATAAAAGACAATTATCATGAATAAGGAAATATAATAATAACCCTTTTATTATTGCCTCTAGGGCATATTTCCAATAGTCTCCCACTTGCACTAGAGTCAATAATCTAGTTACATTGTGATGAATCGAACACCCATAGAGTTCTGGTGTTGATCATGTTTTGCTCGCGAGAGAGGTTTAGTCAACGGATCTGCGACATTCAGATCCATATGTACTTTGCAAATATCTATGTCTCCATCTTGAACATTTTCACGGATGGAGTTGAAGCGACGCTTGATGTTCCTGGTCTTCTTGTGAAACCTGGGCTCCTTGGCAAGGGCAATAGCTCCAGTGTTGTCACAGAAGAGTTTGATCGGCCCCGACGCATTGGGTATGACTCCTAGGTCGGTGATGAACTCCTTCACCCATATTACTTCATGCGCTGCCTCCGAGGCTGCCATATACTCCGCTTCACATGTAGATCCCGTGCCACGACGCTCTGCTTGCAGCTGCACCAGCTTACTGCTCCACCATTCAACATATACACGTATCCGGTTTGTGACTTAGAGTCATCCAGATCTGTGTCGAAGCTAGAGTCGACGTAACCCTTTACGACAAGCTCTTCGTCACCTCCATAAATGAGAAACATGTCCTTTGTCCTTTTCAGGTACTTCAGGATATTCTTGACCGCTGTCTAGTGTTCCTTGCCAGGATTACTTTGGTACCTTCCTACCAAACTCACGGCAAGGTTTACATCAGGTCTAGTACACAGCATATGGCATACATAATAGATCCTATGGCTGAGGCATAGGGGATGACGCTCATCTCTTCTTTATCTTTTGCCGTGGTCGGGCATTGAGCCGAGCTCAATCTCACACCTTGCAGTACAGGCAAGAACCCTTTCTTGGACTGATCCATTTTGAACTTCTTCAAAATCTTATCAAGGTATGTGCTTTGTGAAAGACCTATGAGGCGTCTCGATCTATCCCTATAGATCTTGATGCCTAATATATAAGCAGCTCTCCAAGGTCCTTCATTGAAAAACACTTATTCAAGTAGGCCTTAATGCTGTCCAAGAATTCTATATCATTTCCCATCAAAAGTATATCATCTACATATAATATGAGAAATGCTACAGAGCTCCCACTCACTTTCTTGTAAACGTAGGCTTCTCCATAAGTCTGCGAAAACCCAAACGCTTTGATCATCTCATCAAAGCGAATGTTCCAACTCCGAGATGCTTGCACCAGCCCATAAATGGATAGCTGGAGCTTGCATACTTTGTTAGCATTCTTAGGATCGACAAAACCCTCCGGCTGCATCATATACAGTTCTTCCTTAAGATGCCCGTTAAGGAATGCCGTTTTGACGTCCATCTGCCATATCTCATAATCATAGTATGCGGCAATTGCTAACATGATTCGGACAGACTTAAGCTTCGCTACGGGAGAAAAAGTCTCATCATAGTCAATCCCTTGAACTTGCCGATAACCCTTAGCGACAAGTCGAGCTTTATAGATGGTGATATTACCATCCGCGTCCGTCTTCTTCTTAAAGATCCATTTGTTTTCTATCGCTCACCGATCATCGGGCAAGTCCGTCAAAGTCCATACTTTGTTTTCATACATGGATTCTATCTCGGATTTCATGGCTTCTAGCCATTTGTCGGAATCTGGGCCCGCCATTGCTTCTTCATAGTTCGAAGGTTCACCGTTGTCTAACAACATGATTTCCAGGACAGGGTTGCCATACCACTCTGGTGCGGAACGTGTCCTTGTGGACCTACGAAGTTCAGTAGCAACTTGATCCGAAGTACCTTGATCATCATCATTGTTTTCCTCTTCAGTTGGTGTAGGCATCACAGGAACATTTTCCTGAGCTGCACTACTATCCCGTTCAAGAGGTAGTACTTCATCGAGTTCTACTTTCCTCCCACTTACTTCTTTCGAGAGAAACTCTTTTTCCAGAAAGGATCCGTTCTTGGCAACAAAGATCTTGCCCTCGGATCTTAAGTAGAAGGTATACCCAATGGTTTCTTTAGGGTATCCTATGAAGACGCATTTTTCCGACTTGGGTTCGAGCTTTTCAGGTTGAAGTTTCTTGACATAAGCATCGCATCCCCAAACTTTTAGAAACGACAGCTTAGGTTTCTTCCCAAACCATAATTCATACGGTGTCGTCTCAACGGATTTAGACGGTGCCCTATTTAAAGTGAATGTAGCTGTCTCTAGAGCGTATCCCCAAAATGATAGCGGTAAATCGGTAAGAGACATCATAGATCGCACCATATCCAATAGAGTGCGATTACGATGTTCGGACACACCGTTACGCTGAGGTGTTCCAGGCGGCGTGAGTTGTGAAACGATTCCACATTTTCTCAAGTGTGTACCAAATTCGTGACTTAAATATTCTCCTCCACGATCCGATCGTAAGAACTTTATCTTTCGGTCACGTTGATTCTTTACTTCATTCTGAAATTCCTTGAACTTTTCAAAGGTCTCAGACTTGTGTTTCATCAAGTAGACATATCCATATCTACTCAAGTCATCAGTGAGAGTGAGAACATAACGATATCCTCCGCGAGCCTCAACGCTCATTGGACCGCACACATCGGTATGTATGATTTCCAACAAGTTGGTTGCTCGCTCCATTGTTCCGGAGAACGGGGTCTTGGTCATTTTGCCCATGAGGCATGGTTCGCATGTGTCAAATGATTCATAATCGAGAGACTCTAAAAGTCCATCAGCATGGAGCTTCTTCATGCGCTTGACACCAATGTGACCAAGGCGGCAGTGCCACAAGTATGTGGGACTATCGTTATCAACTTTACATCTTTTGGTATTCATGCTATGAATATGTGTAACATTACGTTCGAGATTCATTAAGAATAAACCATTGACCATTGGGGCATGACCATAAAACATATCTCTCATATAAATAGAACAACCATTATTCTCGGATTTAAATGAGTAGCCATCTCGTATTAAACGAGATCCAGATACAATGTTCATGCTCAAACTTGGCACTAAATAACAATTATTGAGGTTTAAAACTAATCCCGTAGGTAAATGTAGAGGTAGCGTGCCGACGGCGATCACATCGACCTTGGAACCATTCCCGACGCGCATCGTCACCTCGTCCTTCGCCAGTCTCCGCTTATTCCGCAGCTCCTGCTGTGAGTTACATATGTGAGCAACGGCACCGGTATCGAATACCCAGGAGTTACTACGAGTACTGGTAAGGTACACATCAATTACATGTATATCAAATATACCTTTAGTGTTGCCGGCCTTCTTGTCCGCTAAGTATTTGGGGCAGTTCCGCTTCCAGTGACCCTTCCCCTTGCAATAAAAGCACTCAGTTTCAGGCTTGGGTCCATTCTTTGACTTCTTCCCGGCAACTGGCTTACCGGGCGCGACAACATCTTTGTCGTCCTTCTTGAAGTTCTTCTTACCCTTGCCCTTCTTGAACTTAGTGGTCTTATTGACCATCAACACTTGATGTTCTTTCTTCATTTCAACCTCTACTGACTTCAGCATTGAAAATACTTCAGGAATGGTCTTTACCATCCCCTGCATGTTGTAGTTCATCACAAAGCTCTTGAGGTGGGAGCGACTGAAGGATTTTGTCGATGACCGCCTCATCCGGGAGGTTAATGTCCAGTTGGGACAGGCGGTTGTGCAACCCAGACATTTTGAGTATATGCTCACTGACAGAACTATTTTCCTCCATCTTACAACTATAGAACTTGTCGGAGACTTCATATCTCTCGACCCGGGCATGATCTTGGAAAACTAGTTTCAGCTCCTCAAACATCTCATATGCTCCGTGTTGCTCAAAACACTTTTGGAGCCCCGGTTCTAAGCTGTAAAGCATGCCGCACTGAACGAGGGAGTAATCATCAACGCGAGTCTGCCAAGCATTCATAATGTCTTGGTTCTCTGGGACGGGTGCATCACCTAGCGGTCCTTCTAGGACATATTATTTCCTGGCAGCTATGAAGATGATCCTCAGGTTCCGGACCCAGTCCGTATAGTTGCTGCCATCATCTTTCAGCTTGGTTTTCTCTAGGAACGCGTTGAAGTTCGTGTTGACATGAGCGTTGGCCATTTGATCTACAAGACATATTTTGCAAAAGTTTTAGACTAAGTTCATGATAATTAAGTTCATCTAATCAAATTATTTAATGAACTCCCACTCAGATCAGACATCCCTCTAGTCATCTAAGTGTTACACAATCCGAGTCGACTAGGCCGTGTCCGATCATCACATGAGACGGACTAGTCATCATCGGTGAACATCTCCATGTTGATCGTATCTTCTATACGACTCATGTTCGACCTTTCGGTCTCTTGTGTTCCGAGGCCATGTCTGTACATGCTAGGCTCGTCAAGTTAACCCTAAGTGTTCTGCATGTGTAAATATGTCTTACACCCGTTGTATGTGAACGTAAGGATCTATCACACCCGATCATCACGTGGTGCTTCGAAACGATGAACTTTAGCAACGGTGCACAGTTAGGGGGAACACTTTCTTGAAATTATTATAAGGGATCATCTTATTTACTACCGTCGTTCTAAGTAAACAAGATGCATAAAACATAATAAACATCACATGCAATTATATAGTAGTGACATGATATGGCCAATATCATATAGCTCCTTCGATCTCCATCTTCGAGGCTCCATGATCATCTTCGTCACCGGCATGACACCATGATCTCCATCATCATGATCTCCATTATTGTGCCTTCATGAAGTTGTCACGCCAACGACTACTTCTACTTCTATGGCTATACCATTTAGCAATAAAGTAAAGTAATTTACATGGCGTTCTTCAATGACACGCAGGTCATACAAAAAATAAAGACAACTCCTATGGCTCCTGCCGGTTGTCATACTCATCGACATGCAAGTCGTGATTCCTATTACAAGAACATGATCTCATACATCACAATATATCATTCATCATTCATCACAACTTCTGGCCATGTCACATCACATGACAATTGCTGCAAAAACAAGTTAGACGTCCTCTAATTGTTGTTGCATCTTTTACGTGGCTGCAATTGGGTTCTAGCAAGAACGTTTTCTTACCTACGAATAACCACAACGTGATCTTGTCAACTTCTATTTACCCTTCATAAGGACCCTTTTCATCGAATCCGCTCCAACTAAAGTGGGAGAGACAGACACCCGCCAGCCACCTTATGCAACTAGTGCATGTCAGTCGGTGGAACCGGTCTCACGTAAGCGTACGTGTAAGGTTGGTCCGGGCCGCTTCATCCCACAATACCGCTGAAGCAAGATAAGACTAGTAGCGGCAAGCAAGTTGATAAGATCTACGCCCACAACAAAATTGTGTTCTACTCGTGCAATAGAGAACTACGCATAAACCTGGCTCATGATGCCACTGTTGGGGAACGTTGCGGAAAATTAAAATTTTTCCAACGGTTTCACCAAGATCCATCTATGAGTTCATCTAAGCAACGAGTCATGGGAGAGAGATTGCATCTACATACCACTTTGCAGATCGCGCGGAAGCGTTCAAAAGAATGGGGTTGAAGTAGTCGTTCTCGTCGTGATCCTATCACCGGAGATCCTAGCGCCGAACGGACGGCACCTCCGCCTTCAACACACTACGGTTTAAAGAAGAGGTTGATGATGATAGCTCCAGCAGCAGCACAACGGCGTGGTGGTGGTGGAATAGCAGCACTCCGGCAGGGCTTCGCCAAGCGCGTGACGGAGGAGGAAGAGGTGTAGCAGGGGGAGGGAGGCGCCAGAACTTCAGGGTGCGGCTGCCCCTCCCCCTCCCTTGATATAGGCCCCTAGGGGGGGGCGCCAGCCCTGGGAGATCTAATCTCCCAAGGGGGCGGCGGCCAAGGGGGGTGGAGTACCCCCCAAGGCAAGTGGGGCGCCCCCCCACCCTAGGGTTTCAACCCTAGGCGCAGGGGGTGGGCCAAGGGGGGCGCACCAGCCCACTATTGGCTGGTTCCCCTCCCCACTTCGGCCCTTGGGGCCCTCCGGGATGGGTGGCCCCACCCGGTGGACCCCCGGGACCCTTCCGGTGGTCCCGGTACAATACGGGGTGACCCCAAAACTTTCCCGATGGCCGAAATACCACTTCCTATATATATTTCTTCACCTTCGGACCATTCCGGAACTCCTCGTGACATCCGGGATCTCATACGGGACTCCGAATAACATTCGGTATGCTGCATACTCATATTCATACAACTCTAGCATTACCGAACCTTAAGTGTGTAGACCCTACGGGTTCGGGAGACACGTAGACATGACCGAGACGGCTCTCGGGCAATAACCAACAGCGGGATCTGGATACCCATGTTGGTTCCCACATGCTCCTCGATGGTCTCATCGGATGAACCACGATGTCGAGGATTCGAACAACCCCGTATACAATTCCCTTTGTCAATCGGTACGTTACATGCCCGAGACTCGATCGTCGGTATCCCAATACCTCGTTTAGTCTCGTGACCGGCAAGTCACTTTACTCGTACCGTAATGCATGATCCCGTGACCAAACACTTGGTCACTTTGAGCTCATTATGATGATGCGTTACCGAGTGGGCCCAGAGATACCTCTCCGTCATACGGAGTGACAAATCCCAGTCTCGATCCGTGTCAACCCAACAGACACTTTCGGAGATACCTGTAGTGCACCTTTATAGTCACCCAGTTACGTTGTGACGTTTGGTACACCCAAAGCACTCTTACGGTATCCGGGAGTTACACGATCTCATGGTCTAAGGAAGAGATACTTGACATTGAAAAAGCTCTAGCAAAACGAACTACACGATCTTGTGCTATGCTTAGGATTGGGTCTTGTCCATCACATCATTCTCCTAATGATGTGATCCCGTTGTCAATGACATCTAATGTCCATAGTCAGGAAACCATGACTATCTGTTGACCAACGAGCTAGTCAACTAGAGGCTCACTAGGACATGTTATGGTCTATGTATTCACACGTGTATTACGATTTCCGGATAATACAGTTATAGCATGAATAAAAGATAATTATCATGAATAAGGAAATATAATAATAACCCTTTTATTATTGCCTCTAGGGCATATTTCCAACATGATACACTTTGCATCCTCCTCCCCTCTTACTATCCGAAGAACAACCTTTGTCACCTCGGCACCGCACACATCCCAATGGTGTTGGTAAAAATGAGCTGGGAATCCGTTCGGTCCAGGAGACTTTGTAGGAAACATCTGAAACAGAGCAGATTTGACTTCCTATTCCTTATAATCTGCACAAAGAATAGCATTCATCTCTGAGGTGACCTTCCTCGGGACATGAGCAAGAACCGCCTCCAAGTCCGTCACCCCCTCGGAGGTGTACATTTTTTTGTAAAAAATTGTGATCCACTCTTTTAGTTCCTCCGGGTCATCCACCTGATGCCCTAAATAATTCATCAAAGCTTTGATCATGTTCTTCTTTCTCCTCATGCTTGCTCTCATATGAAAAAAATTCGTGTTTTTGTCTCCTGCCGTTAGCCATTCTATCCTTGATCGCTGCCTCCACAACAACTCTTCTCTATGGTATAATTCGACCAGCCTCTCATTCACCTTCCTCTCTTCATGACTAGGTCCAGTTTGACCCGGCTCATCTCGAAGTTCTTCAAGTTTCTTTTTCGGTTCCTTTATCTCACGGCGCACTGACCCAAAAGTTCTTCTGTCCCATCTTCTCAAGTTACTCGACAAATCAGCCAACTTGATCTTTAGATCCTCCACTCAGCCCCCTTCCATTGATGCCTCCCACGATGCTGAGATTGTACCTTTTAGATCCTCATGAGTTTCCCAAGCAACCTCATAGCAAAAAAAATTCTCCCTTGCTTGGCGTTGTTCCACTACCGAATTAAGTTTCAACTGTATCGGACCATGATCTGAAGTTGCTGAAGTTAGGTGATTGACACATGCAAGAGGAAATAGACTCCATTCGGTTGATCCAAGAGCCCGATCCAATCTTACTCTCGTGTAAGACCCCCCCGTCACCT
The DNA here is from genome assembly GCF_018294505.1 of Triticum aestivum. Taxonomy (NCBI): domain Eukaryota; kingdom Viridiplantae; phylum Streptophyta; class Magnoliopsida; order Poales; family Poaceae; genus Triticum; species Triticum aestivum. The sequence continues at coordinate 68,971,285 of NC_057810.1, read as the reverse complement.
TCTTTTCAGAAGTCCAAAATCTCTTCTTATACCCGACGTCCATAAGCATGCTTGCAAGTCCAAAATCGCTTCCTGACTCGTCTGTCTGCACCTTCAAACTAGTCGCGGTGTTGTCAGCCGGAAGCCTCTCGAGCGAGCCTCCTACCAGTCCATCCACCTCCTCCATTGGCGAACTTCTCGCCGAACTCCCCACTGCAAACGATGCGGGGCCAGTGCTCCCATCCACTGGAGCTTCGTTTCTACCCCCTGCTTGATTCCCCGCCTGCACCTTGCTTTGCACATTCCCCCCATCTCCTTCATGTGATCTCAGCTCAGAGCCAGAAGCTGCTTCATGGGTCTGCGGTGAACGGGCGCTGAAACGCCAGCTTTGGTCCGGGTTAAATTGCTCCCTTCCCCTCCCGCGACCCCCCATAGAAAAACCTCCTCTTCCTCTTTGTGATTGTGCAGTCCCTCGCCCTGCTGATTGGGTTCTCACGTTATCTGCATATAAGAAGTCACCCCACTCAAAAGTCCTATCATCATGTACTCCATCGCCACACTCCTCATGCCAATGCCCAAACTCTCCACAATTGTAACAGAATATCGGCAGTTTCTCATACACTTGATACTTGTCTCTCTCTTCACCTTTCTTTCCTGTCACAAATCATTTGATTTTTGCATTCACATCAATCTTGACTCTAACTCTCACAAATTTGCCAAAAAATCCCGCCGGCAACTTCAGCTGCACCTCCATCACCTCACCGATCCGTGACGCAAGTCCCTTCACCGCCGACTCAATAAGAAAATTGTCAGGTAGGCGATGGATCTGAGCCCACACCTCAATCTTATCCAACTTGAACGAATCAGGGTTTTTGAATCCATCATACTCCTCCAGGATCACCGCCTGATCCCTAAACAGCCAAGGACCATCAAGCATCGCTTTCTTCCAATCTGTAAGGCAGCCGAATTGCGTCGTAAACAGGTTCTCTCTGATCTTCCTCCAGACTACTGTCTTTGCCGGGTTCCAGGACGCCCTCATGTCACCGTACAATGCGTTAGGGCTGAAGGTTTTTGTTGTGTGAACCCTCACGATCGCCAGCCACCTCGCCGGTTCCATCATATCTGGGAGTTCCTCTTCCCAAACAAAATCATCCTCTTCTTCCTCCTGCAGGGTGAGACGGGCCAGTAGTTCCTCCGCCATGTCCTTCCAAGGCGGTCTGGCCCCTCGCCCAAGGCCCGGAAGGAACACCCTCATAGAGGAATCCGATCGCACTTGAGAGCAACGAACGGAGATAGGATTCCGACGCAGATCACCGGAAGACGTCGAAACCCTAGTTTTTTCCTAGGGGCGAGTTCAGGTCTGTACCGCTTTCCTACGAAGTGTGTAGTTCATGATGCTCTGCCTCTTGTTTTGGACCTGGATGTGTCATCGCACCACCTTCCCTTGCACCACGGGCTCGACAACAACAGCCCACCAGGCAGTGGAGAAGCCAGAGCCTTAGGTCCTGAGGTCAACTCTGTTGTTTATGCTGTAATTCCCACTAAGCAGTGGTAAAGACTAAATTGGTGAAATATTTGCAAATTTCATTGGTTTCACTTGAGCCCCATAGTTGTAAATTAGTAGGTACCTACAAAGTTTTGCTCGAGATAATCCTTCTTTTCGTGGATTCCGTCACTCTCCATACTATGTACTCCTTCTCGAGGGATCTTCATATGGGAAGCCCGCCATGTGTCCACTTAAGTAATGAAATTTCCCTAAAAAAAGCTTAAGTAATGAAATGTTTCATTCGCAAAAAAAAAAGTTCACCTAGATTTTTTAGGGGAAAGTTCACCTAGATTGAAATTGAAATAGGCATATCGGAAGGTCTATATTCCTTTTTTTTTGAGACAATTTTTTTCTTCTTCTTCTATCCTGTACTATTAATTTGGGAAACTTCTAATAGAAAGCCCAAGCCCAAAACCACCACCGATCGATATATTCGGAGCTCCGCCGACTCCACCCAAACGCTCCGTCTCGCCAGCCGCCGACCATGGAGAAGGAGGAGGAGGAGGCAGCGGCGGCGGGACCCGCTCGTAACGAGGAGGAATCCCATGGAACCGCGTGGAAGCGGACGCGGAGCGGCGACTACGATGTGAACGCTGGCGATCTCATCAGCCACCTTGCCGACGTCCTCCTCGGAACCATCATCTCCCTCCTCCCCACCAAAGATGGCGGCCGCACGCAGATCCTCTCCCGCCGATGGCGCCACCTGTGGCGCTCCGCGCCTCTCAACCTCGAGGTCCTCGCCTTCCTCCCCGTCCCGGTCTTCGATCGCTACGCCGTCCCCACCTCCGCTGTCTCCAAGATAATCTCCCAACACCCTGGCCCCGCCCGCCGATTCTCCTTCCTCTTCCTCGGGGCCGGCGATCTCTATGCGGCGGTGGAGAGCTGGTTCGACTCCCCGGCCCTCGCCAACCTCCAGGAGCTCGATATCGGCTATGAGTACCTCTCGGCATCCAAGGGCAGATATCAGTTGCCGCAATCCACGTTCCGCTCGGCATCCACCCTCCTCGTTGCCAAGATCAGGAACTGCGGTTTCTCTGACACAGTCCCACAGTCCTTCAATTTCCCTCTCCTCAAGGAGCTCTCGTTGCATTGTGTTTCCTTCTCCGGGGACGCGTTCCAGAGCTTGCTCTCGGGCTGCCATGCCTTGGAAAGCCTATACATGCTCCAAGTTCATGCTACAGCTGGTTGCCTCCGTGTTTGCTCGCCAACTCTTAGAAGCATTGGCTTTCGTCATAACTCTGGTGAAAAAACAGAATTGGTCCTCGAGGATGCTCCTCGCCTTGAAAGGTTATTATTGCCGTATTGTCACTGGAATCATTGTGTGACTATCCGGGTTATTAGGGCGCCTAAGCTGGAGATTTTGGGGCCTTTCTCAGCGGACTCGTGCAAATTCCGGATCTTTCAGGTAGCAGAAACAGATATCATACAACATTCTTACATGGAGATAATTGTTTTTGATGCTGGTTGTTTATTTTCTTCAGGGAATGAGCCCAGTCAGCTCGGCAAACTCGATAAGCACCATGAAGGTTTTGGCCCTCACGTGTTCTGCTCTTCAATTGGATGCACTTCTTGGCGTCCTTAGATGGTTCCCATGTTTGGAAAAGCTCTACGTCAGTGTGAGTATTCATCTTTGCTCGCTTTAAATTTATGCATTGACATACTAACTAGCCTAGTTAGCAACGGTTTGACATATGCCTCTCCTTTCCCTTTTGCAGTTTCACGAATACTATCAGACATACAAGACATTTGAGCCTCAGGATGACCCACTATATCCAATTGAATGCCTTGAGACCCATCTAAAGAAAGTGATGTTGACGTTATACATGAGCTATGAGAAACAGGTTCACTTGGCCAGACTCTTTGTTCTGAATGCAAAAGTGCTAAAGAAAATTGAGTTTCTAGTATGGAACGACTACAGTGATGAATTGGTGGCTCACCAGCACAGCCTGCTCCAAGTCGAAAACAGAGCTTCTCGAGATGCTCAATTTGAATTCAGGAATTCTCTGTTTTTTATTGACAAACATGTAGAAGATCATATCCATGATTTGTCAGTGGCTGACCCCTTCAGACAGCCATAGACAGGGTTGATGCCTGAAGATTGCACTGTCTTATGTTCATTTTGTAGATGGCGTTGATGCAGAAAGAGTTCAGTGCCGAAATTAATGTTCTAATGGGTAGGGGTGAAAAAAAACTTCCGAAAGTTGTAACTGGGATGGAGCCTAAGTTGGTTTAGAAACACATGCATGCTTGTGTTGGAAACTTCATTGTCTTTTCAATTATATACAGCGATATGTGAAGTTTAATCGGTGGTTTTATTTTCCGCGAACGTATATATGACATTTGCTTGATGCTTTTCTAGCTAGGAAGCAATGCTCCTAAAAATTTCTATGCCTACCATCAGGCCGGAGTTTGGCTATCGATCCGGAACAGCCAGTGGAGTAAATGCTGCAATATTCATCGTGTCTCTGCCTGCAGCTGGAAATATGCTGGTAAAAGCTGAATATACTAGGCTGAAACTGATTGCATCTTTATCACTGTGTGTGGGGTATCCTACATTCTTAAGTGAAAGAGGCTTGAGGTTCTGAACTAACGTCAACAATTCATGGAGTTGACCCCATTTGTTACCTGCTGTGGAGCTAAGTTAGTATTGGAAGCAAATACTTGTGGCATGTATAAGTACCAGATGATTTTACTTGGCTAATTAGCAATATGGTATCAGGATACTATGCATGATTGCTTCCGATATTTACAAGGTGGGCACACTTCCTCACAGTATACCTTCCATGAGTGTTATAACTGGTGCTTGCAACTAGTCCAATCTGTAATATCGATCCTTCGTCTTGTCCTTCCATTTTTCTTAATTGTACCCCATCCTGTTTAAGGGAGGGTCGCTGAACTTGTTAGTGGAGTGACTTTAGTTGATGGTTGTGTGTCAGTAAAAAACCAAACATAAATTCTATGTGAATTATGAATTAATACCTCACATTATTAGGGTCTTCGATATACCCCCCCCCCCCCCCCCCCCCCACACACACACACACACATTGGTTTGTCCAGATTGAGATGACCAACTTTTAAAAAAAAAAGCCAACTTTAGATCATTTTCACATAGATTTCAAGCCGGCAAATAGTAGAAAATGACCATTTTGTCCCTTCCATTTTGACAAAGGGATGCATTTTACTTTCTCCATCATTGGAACCATCTTGTCACCCGCTACTCCTCTTTTCTGTCACTATCTAAAAAAACAAAAAACAATCTAAAAAATAGTTTTATTAAAGAAAGAGATTAAGCATTTTTTTGGGGAAGGATCCATGCTAATTATACTAGTTACATATTCTTGTATTGCAATTAAACAACATAGTCATTGATGGATCAAAGCATCATCCTATTTTTTTTCCACCATGCGAGGGCTATGAAAATATGATTTTCGACTGCATCTGATAAACACGATTGTCTTCTTTTGGTTTCCTTCTCACAACCAATTATGTAATCTATTCATCACACCAAACATCTCCTTCATTTATACTACATGTAAGAAGATAAAGCGACGTGTGTGCCCGATTCTTTTTATAGTGAAGTGTCTATTTCGTAGTGTTCTTCCCTCTTGTTCTAGACCTAGGATGGGTCGCTGCACCACCTACCCTTGCATTACTGGCTTGACAATAACACCTCACCATGCAGTGGAGAAGCTAAAGCCTTAGGTTATCTGGGTCAACTTTGTTGATTATGGTGTAACTCCCACTAACGAGCAGTGACAAAGACTAAATAGTGAAGGATTTACAAATTTCATTTGGTTCACTTGAGAACTTCATAGTTGTAAATTGGTAGATACCTACAAAGTCTTGGCTAGGATAACCTTTCTTTTTGTGGATTCTGCCACTCTCCATCCTATGTACTCCTTGAGGGATCTTCATACAGGTACAGGGAGGCCCGTCGTGTTTCCCTCACCAGCACTTGTCGTCCATACCGACAACTATGTCGGCCGTATCCCATTTCTTGTCGAGGGAATCCAGCTAGATCATTAGCTCCACCAGCATCCACTAGGTCATCATTGTCGACGTGTTCGGAGGTGGCAATCACCACTCACCATGTCCTGTGATCATAATTCCCCTCCCCACCACCGGCCGCAAGAGTGGCGGGCAGAGCGGAGGCGAATCCACAGACTCGCCGGTGATTGGAGGGAAGAGTTCATGCTAGCCACCTAGGGTTAGGGGAGGAAACAAGAGGAACCCTTGATAGATATGTCTGGTCAAATACCACCAACTCTCCATTGTGGACACCCGTGCTTTATGGATCAAAACATATATTTCACAAGGATAATAATCATTTCGCTGCTTGTAACTCATAGATTTCCACACTAAGCACTTACTGCATCTCTAAGGCTAATTGAGAAATGAATATCCATGGGTAGGCTTATTTAAAAGCTTGATGCTGAATTGCAATACACAAATTGATGCATTCTCATTCCCATACTAGTGTCAACAGTCCAAATCAAGCAAACAATGTCAAACAATCGGAAGGAACCAACTGATCATGGTCGATCATCTTGCACGCCGCACACTCCCGCCTCCACACATGCCCTTCCCAAATAGTATTGCAGGCATGGGTTATGTACTTATGTTACATAAATAAAATAGCTCAGAATCATATGAAGTAAGATCCAACGCCTGATAAGGCGACTGATTTTTCCACGCGTATAAACGGTTGATGCATTGATATTACTATGCATGGACTATCCTATTATTTGAACCTATACAAACTAAGTTCAGTTCTACTATACATTCATATTTTAAAATGAAAATTTGATCTCACAGTTGATTTCCGGGTTAAACTACGAATCTATTTTGAAAATAGAACAACATGAACTGACTAAAACCCCTTAACTTTTTTCTTAAAAAATCGCATACACCATGACAAAAGTATGAAGCATTAACAAAGGCATTGAGCTATAGTACTTTACTAGAAGAGTAGGCCGCGCTTTGCTGCGCCGTTTATGTCATTGGGTTTTCATAAAAAAATTACTCCATCTATTTCAACATATAAGGTGCATTAGTTTTTGAAATATCAAACCTCTTTAAGTTTAAGCACATTTATGTGGAAATATATCAGTATCCATAATATCAAATCGGATTTTTAGATTCATCATGAAATAAATTTTCAAATTCCATTTATTTGTATTATGGATGTCTATTTGTGGCTCTGAACTTGGTCAAAGTTAAAAGAATTTGACTTTTCAATAAACTAATGGACCTTATATTTTGAAACAGATGGAGTATTTGGTTTGGTTAGTGGGGAAGATGATGGAGTTTGTGTGTTTTTTATTCAAATAACGTGTTTTTTATGGGCCTTTCGTGGTGTGTTTTTGTGTTGTCTGCTAATCTACTCATACTTATGTGGAGAAATTTTCTTCGCCGATGGCTGCATGTACTATATTGATGCTACAATATCACAAGTTGGCGCTTCTTTTTCTAAGTGATGAAGGTGCGGGGGATTGGTATGGTTTATAGGTCGGTTGCTTTTGATTGATTTAAAAAATTGTTGACCGAGTCAAAATTGTGAACGAAATTCAATATTAAATTTCTCATTTGAATGAGAGAGCGGTAAAATTGGAGAGTTCTCAATTAAAAGAATTGAGTGAGAAATTTCAAATTAATGACCTCAATTGAGTGAGAGGCCACCAATCCTAGGGAGCTTAATGATATAGTAGATACTAGAGTGAAATTGATATAGGCATATGTTGGAAGCTCTTTGTTCTTTTTCTTGTTTATTTACATTCTTTCCTTTTCCTTTTCGATCATATACAATTTTTTTGAGTGAATACTATAGACAATATTAATTGGGGATATTTCATCCCTCCAAAAAGAAAAGAAAATGCGGAAATTTCAAATCCAAATCCAAAGCCCAAACCCACTATCGACCGAGCGCCGCCGAACCACCCAAACCCTCCGTCTCACCTGCCGCCGGTCATGGAGCAGGAGGCAGCGGCGGCGGGACCGCTCGCAAGGAGCAGGAATGGGATGGAACCGCACGGAGTGGGGACTGCGACGAGAACGCCGACGATCTCATCAGCCACCTCCCCGACGCCATCCTCGACACCATCATCTCCCTTCTCCCACCAAGAACGGCGGCCGCACGCAGGCCCTCTCGATGGCGCCACCTATGGCGCTCCGCGCCTCTCAACCTTGAGGTTCGCACCTACGCCCCTGCCTTCCACCCGTCCACCGTCCACGTCTCTGTCATCTCCAAGATAATCTCCCAACACCGTGGACCGTGGTCCAGGCCGCCGATTCTCCTTACCCTGCCTCCATGCCGGCGACCTCGAGGCCGAGGCGGAGGGCTGGTTGGACTCCCGAGCTCTCGCCAACCTCCAGGAGCTCGATGTCGGCTACGATACCCTCTTTGATCTACCTGGGACGATCCATCCGTTGCTGCCATCCTCGCTCCGCTCCGCATCCACCCTCGTCGTTGCCTCGATCAGAGGTTTCGATTTCTTGGAGGACATCGCGCCACGCATGAATTTCCCCTTGCTGAATCAGCTCTCCTTGTTTTGTGTTTCTATCTCCGGGGACGTCTTCCACGCCTTGCTCTCCGGTTGCCATGCCATGGAGAGCTTATACATCGTGAGAGTTCGTGCTCCGGGTTGCCTGCGTGTTAGCTCTCAGACTCTTAGGAGCATCTGCATCCGTGGTAGATATGGTGAAAAAATAGAATTGGTCGTCGAGGATGCTCCTCACCTTGAAAGGTTACTATTCCCTTATTGTGAGCGGCACGCTTGTACTATGATTATTCGGATAGTTAGGGCGCCTAAATTGGAGATATTGGGCCCTTTCTCGCCGGACTTCTTCAAAATAGGGATCTTCCAGGTCACAGTAACACCCAGCCTTCGGCATTCCTACATACAGTTAACTTTTTTTTCACTTACATTGTTTGTTTTCTTCAGGGAATGAGCCTAGTCAGCTCGGCAAATTCAGTATCCCCTGTGAAGGTTTTGGCCCTTGGGTGTTCTAATGATTATCAATTGAGCGCAGTTATTGACGTCCTCAGGTGGTTCCCTTGTTTGGAAAAGCTCTATGTCACTATGAGTATTCCACTCTGCTTCCTTTAAATCATGCTTTGGTTGATGCATTATCTAGCCAAGTTAGTAATGCTTTAACATATGCCTCTTTTTTCCTTTTGTAGTTTCATGTACACTATAAGAAGTATGAGCAATTTGAGCCTCAGTATGACCCATTACATCCAATCGAATGCCTTCAAAGTTCAAACCCATCTAAGAAAAGTGGTGCTGAATTTACACATGGACCATGAGCAACACTCTGACTTCGCCAGATTCTTTGTTTCAAATGCAAGAGTACTAAACTAATTTGAAATTAAAAGATATGGTGACTACAGCAATAAATCAGTGGCCCGTCAGCACAGGTTGCTAGCTTCTCAAGATGCTCAATTTGATTCTAGAAACACTCGTTCTTGTATTGATAACCATGTCAGCAAGCGTATCCATGATTTGTCAGTGGCCGACCCCTTCAGACAGCCATAGACAGGGTCGATGGCTGAAGATTGCACCGTCTTGTGCTCATTTTGGTAATGGGGTTGATGCAAAAAGAGTTCATTGCTGAAATGCTCTAATGTGGAGGGATAAATAAAGATTACTGCCGAAAGTTGTAACTTGAATGGAGCTGGTAACGCCATCCGCCGAATCTCCTTTGAACCTGCACAGTTGTGTCCTTTCTTCTGCCTGAGCTGGTCTAGAAACACATGCTTCCTGGAGACTTGGCTGCCTATTCAGTTATTATATACAGAAGTATGAAAAGTTCCGTTGCTGATTAGATTTCTTTGCATATACATAGCATCTGTATGATGCTTAGGAAAGCTCAATCTGTGTCTGCTGCCGTGTTCAAGTTTGAGAGAAGGGCTAAAAGCTGCAATATTCATCATGTCTCTGCCTGCAGCCGAAACATGCTTAGGTTGCCTACTAGTTGATCTCTCAATGTGTCTCTGCCTGAAGCTGAAATGAAACTGATTGCATCCTTGTACACATTTGCAAGTGATTTTTCTAACATCGCCGTTTTGGGCCGATGGCCTGAAAATAGTATGTGTTGGCTTTTTGCCACGAATCATGGTGTAACACTGCTTCCTAACTTGTTTTCTGCATTACTGCCAGAAGTAGTACTCCTAAACATCGTTGTAACCAGGTTTTTTTATGCATCCTTATCACTGTGCATGGGGTATCCTAGATTCTTAAGTAAAAGAGGCTTGAGATCCTGAACAAAAGTCAGCAGTTTTTGATGGAATGAACGACTGTTTGTTGGTGGACATGTATATATCTTTCCCATGGACATGAAAGAATCAGCGGGAAAATTTGCGACTTGTTCTGGAGCTTTCATGAATTAGTAGCACAAGAAAACGTTTCCAGGCCACAAGTATTCAAAGTATATATTTGTGGCATGGATAAGAACAAGATATATACTTGTGTCTTTAGTGATACTATGGGTGCTTAGGAGGGGCTAGCGCCTCTTTGGTTAAAAGGATTTTCAAAGGAATTTTTTAGGATTCAAATTCATAGGTTTTTTTTTCACTTAAGAGTCCATTCGGTTCAAAGGAACACACCGTCCAAATTTGATATGGATTGCTTCCCTACACCGAAGGCCTCTTTGGTTCACAATTTTCCTTTTTGGGTGGAGGAACGGAGAACTTTAGAGTGCCTCATCGTATTGCAGTCGAGTCATACAGCATGGTAAAATAGGGCGCAGAAAATCTGAGCACCATAGTTTCGAGACCGCCACAGATGCATCCGACTCCAAGATCTCAGGGACCTGCGCCAGGCTGAAACGAGCTTTCAGCTTCTTCAACATCAGCATATTGCCTACCTAGTTTTGTCATGTCAGATTCTCAACTTCTTCCTCCAAGAATATAGTGTTGTGACTATGGATCTAATTTTCACGCTCACATCATTAAGGGTGTTGTCCCAGAAGTGAGATTTTCAAGCCACATCAATCTCACTAGTTAGGGAGTTGTTTCTCTGCCACATGGATTCATATCTTGGGAATGTGTCTTATACAGATTGCCTTTGAACGAATTTTGCTCCTTGCCAAGAAGAGGTCCTTACTGCATGGGCCGGCCCAGACGGGGATTCCCCTTTGTGAGACGTTTTTTATCACTTGGTGGCACTGGTGTGGGTAACATTTTGCGATTTGGGGGCAATTTCCGTGACGTACCGCAAGAAGCAATAGCCCTTTTATTATTAGGTATAGAAGAATGTTTCTATACATGAGGTCGTTGTTGCAGAGATATGATACACCCGGTGGGAGCGACAACAACTGGCCCCATTGAGAAGCTATACAAGGGAGGAGAGGTTAGCAATTGTCATACGAATAACAGCCACAAACTGGAGAAGGAAAGAACTGAGAGGAGAGGATGGTACAAGCTGCAAGAAGGGCTAACCAAACTGAACATTGACGCGGCCTTCTACACGGATGGACTAAACTGCATGCCTGATGCCATGACGTGGGGAAGCGCGCGCACTAAAAGAAACATCTTGTTGTCGACACATGTCATGACTGTGCCCCTGGACCTCACTAGTCAGGCAGCCTAGGAGGTGGGACCACTGGTCAGTGAAGCAAGCGTCGAGGCCAGCACTGCCACTGCGTCGACTGATGCCTCCAAGAATATATATATATATATATATAGTGTGTGTGTGTGTGTGTGTGTGTGTGTGAGAGAGAGAGAGAGAGAGAGAGCTATTGAGGCCAGAGAGGGCCAGTTGTAAGGGTATCGAGCAAGACATTGAACCGAACCGGAGAGAACTTGTTCTTCCTCCATTCTTATCATCTCTCTCGCTGCCTCTACTCCCAACTCCTCTCCCTTTCACCACATCTTCCTTGTGAGCAGATCGGCCCGTAACGACACATTAAGCAGGTGTGTAGAGAATGACCGTGGGGTCCGATTGCATGGTCTTGGTCGAGGCAATGCCCCAGGGGTGATTCTCATCGACTCCAACGGCTGCAACTTTGCTTGTAATGTAATATCTTATTAGATGGTCTTAAGGACAACTTTTGCCCACTATCTAGCGAAGAAAACCAGGTAATGGACCAGCTAAAATGGGATCCGATTCACCAGGCGTCTGGTTGGATAAGCCTCATCCTCTCTGTAGTGCTTACCTATAGATGTATTTTTTGTTTAAGCAAAATACACTTTTCTAGGTTTGAAACAAAATTGTGCCACAACAATTGTAAAAAAAATGTATTTTGGGGGTTGCGAAAGGAAAAATATAAAGAGCGGCACACGCGTCCACAGGTCCACTACTGACCAGTTAGGATTACGTCATTGATGAGCTAGGATAGCGTTGTTGATGCGCACGACAGCTGGCAGCCATAGGCAAATGAGGAAAGTGGGTATGGATTGCCAATTTGGGCGGTGGGGGGTCGCTAATAAATAGCTCTCCATCCCAGATCCCGATCTCACTGATCCATTCCCCGGCGTCGCTAAAATCGTCTGTCGTCTCTCTAGCCGCCGGCCATGGAGGATGAGGCACTTACACTTACACTCTGGTGGCCCGACCAGCCAGAATCCCATAGAATTACCGTCTACGATGAGATCGCGAGTGATTTCATCTACACGCTCCCCGATGCCATCCTCCGAACCATCATCTCCCTCCTCCCCACCAAGGACGGTGGACGCATGTCGGCCCTCTCCCCCCGATGGCGCCAACTCTGGCGCTCCACACCCCTCAATCTTGAGGTCCGCAACCCACCCGGTGGTTACCCCGTCTCCACCTCTGCCATCACCCCCGCCGCCGTCTCCAAGATAATTTCCCAACACCCTGTCCCCATCCGTCGATTCTCCTTCCAGTGCTTCCTGGAAGGCGACTTATACACCCAGTTGGAGAGTTGGTTCCACTCCCAAGCCCTCGCCAGCCTCCAAGAGCTCGATATCAACTACCAGTGCCCCCATCAATGTTCTGAGCCAAGAAACACGCTGCCACCATCCGTGTTCCACTCTGCATCCACCCTCCTCGCTACCAAGTTCAGCTATTGTGATTTCCCTGATGAGATCTTGCCTTCCATGAACTTTCCCCTCCTCAAGCAACTATCCTTGGTGGACGTTACCATCTCATGGGAGGTCTTCCATAGACTGCTCTCTGGATGCCATGCCTTGGAGAGTTTTTACATGTCCGAAGTTTGTGGCAAGGGATGCCTTCGTGTTAGCTCACGGACTCTTAGAAGTATTGGTGTCCGCAATGCCTTTAAAGAAAAATCAGAGCTGGTGATTGAGGACGCCCCTTGCCTTGTAAGGGTACTATTACCTTTTAGTTGCTACGATGATGATTGTGTTACTATGAGGGTAATTTGGGCGCCTAAACTAGAGATATTGGGCCCTTTGTTACCTGTAGCCTCCAAGCTCGTCGCCCAGGTAACAGCAACAACATCCTCTGATATTACATTTGTCATTTGTATACGCAGATAATTTTTGTTTATGTTCATTGTACGTTTATCTTCACGGAATAAGCCCAGTTATGTCAGCAAACTGGATGCGCACCGCGAAGGTTTTTTGCCTCAGGTCTTCTGGCCTTGAATTGAACGCAGTTCTTAACATCCTTAGGTGGTTTCCTTATCTAGAAAAGCTCTACATCATTGTGAGTACTCATCTTTGCTTGCTTTGAATGTTTGATTTGGTTGACAAATTATCTAGTCTAGTTTGCAACAGCTTTAACATATACCTCTTATTTCCAATTTTACAGTTTCAAAAACACAATGAGAAGGATAAGAAAAATGACCCTCAATATGACCCTTTACATCCAATCGAATGTCTTCAGACCCATCTCAAAAAAGTGGTGTTTAAGTCATTCGTAGGCTATGAGAAACAGGTTAACTTTGCGAGGTTCTTTGTTTTGCATGCAAAAGTGCTCAAAAAGGTTGAATTTGAAGTATATGGCCAGTGCAACACTATATCAGTGGCTTATCATCACACGCTGCTAAAAGTGGAAAACAGAGCTACTCGAGATGCTCAGTTTGAATTCAGGAGTAAACATCGTCGTACTGAGTATGATGCACATATCCATGATTTGTCCGTGGCCGACCCCTTCGGACAACCATAGACAGGGTTGATGCCTGAAGGTTGCACAGTCTTAGTGTCTTGTGTTCATTTGAAGACAAAGTTGATGCCTGAAGATTACATCGTCTGTCATTCCAGTACCTATGAAGTTACCCCTGTTAAAACTGCAAAAGATGATTTTGGATTCAAATAATAGTGCACTGCAGAGAGGTTGAAATGGTCTGTAACCAGTAGGGAGCGGTAACCCCTATTACCTTGTGAATTTGTGGCTTTGTTCTGCTTATGGTGGTCTAGAAACACATGCATGTATTGGAAACTTAATTGTCGTTTCAGTTATATACAGAAATATCTGAAGTTTATTTGCTGGTTTGATTTTTCGCTTATGTGTGACATTGTTCGATGCTTAGGAAAGGCCAACCTGTAGGTTCGGCCCCCTATGCTTTCCTAGCTAGGAAGGAAACGTGTCTGTAAATTTCTAGGTGCATATTGAAGTTTGGCTAATGATCCTGAACAGCTAGCCTGGGGAAGTTTGGCTAATGTCTCTCGGGTGCTGCCGGAACATTCTGTGGTTGCCTACTAGTTGATCTGTCAGTAAAGGTTGAATTTAGTGAAATGAAATTGGATCCATCCTTGTACAAATTTGTAATTAATTTTACTAATGCTGTCGTATTGGGATAATTATGGACTTGGAAATAGTGTTGGCTTTTCGGCAGGATCCAGGTGTATACTGCCTCATAACCTGTTTTCAACATTACTACCACTAGATAAGTGGTAATTCTGAAATATCTTTGTTGCTTTCAAAACCTTTGGTTATTTAACATTTACTTGTTGGACTTTTGTCACTGTATATGGGGTACCCATACTTACATAAGAGAGGCTTGAGATACTGAACATATGTGGACAGTTTCGATGGAATTGGTCGCATTTCGTTACCAGCCATACGTATCTCTTTTCATGGACATGAAAGAATCAGAAAGAAACATGTTGTTGGCTTGCTGTGTGCATAGCAGTTTTTGTAGCTTCTTCTGCATCTGTGGTATGACTGCCTAGTGCCTACACAACACGGAAGAACCTACAGCAAGCAAGTCATTTCTGCATCTCAGCTAGATACCTGCAGAGCAACCAATGTCATCAGTCAAACCATTTTTTGTAATAATCATTCATTGAAAAGCCATATTCAAGTAGTAGACATTATCTTCATCACTGTATAAATTTTGCCAAAAGCTCAAAAGCTGAACCATCTCAGCATTATTAGACAAAAATCAACGTTATAAACAGAGAACATCAATAAGACAACAGTCAATTTGCAGTGGCACACCTTTGACGATAAAGGGTTTCCCCTGCTTTATATATAACGCAAACGACCGATACATCCAGCTGGCTGGGGCCACAGCACAAATAAGCCCAAAAGGAAAAAACAAGAAGAAAAAAAGAGAAATTAATGCCGACACCGGCAGGTCAATGGAGAAAGGAAGCCCGGCAACCGCTGCACCCTCCGAAGAAGTACCACCATGCTTCCAGCATCCCGAATCGCTGTGCACCAAGCAACACCATCAAGAAGGGATGAGACGGCATCACCGTTGTTGCCCGAAAATGTTCTAGGGTTTCCCCTGGTACACGGGGGATAGTGGGGAAGGGATACACCCGACGCCCCTCAGGAAGGACCAACGGCACCCGCAGGCATCACCGTGTCGGTGCCGAACAAGCCGACAGGGATTTCTCCCAATCCATGACCACCACCACCACCACCCCAGGCACTTCGAAATGCAGCATCCCATCAGCCGCCCACCATCCTGTGCCACCACAGCTACCGGACAACTCTCGCTGCCTCACTGGAGCTGCCAACATGAAACCTGGAGAGGGAAAGGAGACACCGGCCACGGGAGTGAGCACAACTCGACCAGGAGGGGACAACCTCCATCGCCGCAGCGTAGCCGACCGGACGCGGCGACGAGGAATTGCCGGGCCCCGACGGCCCAGCCGGGTCCAAGTGGACCCGGACAGTCCTGCCACCACACTGCAGCTCTCCGACCGACAAAGGCCTCACCGCCTGCAGACCGCCGCCACCTCTCCACCACTAGGAAGTGCCGCCGCCAAACGCCAAGCCACCGGCCCGCCCCAACCCATATGAGGTCCAAATGGGCCCAGATCTGGGATGGGCGGGTGCCGCCAGCCACCAGCACCACCGTGCCGCCCCACGGCCAACGGCCGCACCGGCGCGTCGAGAGCTACCGCGGCACGCAGCAGCACCACCGCCAGGCCACACCAACACTGGCCGAAGAGCACCGCCGCCAGCCACCAACGCCCGAGCAGAGGAGGCGCGACGCGCGGGGAAAGGCAGTGCCGCCGCCGCCAGCACCACGCGGGCAGGGCCCGGCGGTGGGGGGAGGGGAAGGGAGGGGTGGGGATGGGGGTGATGAGGCGGGGGGAGGGCAAGTGGCGGCGGGTGCCGGCCGCGGAGGCGGTGACGCGCGGCTGGGGAGCCGGCGGCTGCGCGGGGAACCCTAGGAGAGCGGGAGCGGGCTCTTTTTTTCTGATGGTGGCTGGTTCAGTGGCACACCTTTCAAGTTCTATTGTTATGATGACACATCGAGAACTTCCTTGCTCTTCTTTTTTTGAATTTTCAACGGGGGGGGGGGGAGATTTCCCCACCTGAATTGTATTCATTTGCCTATAAGGCTTTAGCAGCCTATCGCAATATAGGTTCAAGTGAACCAGAGGTACATGGGGCACAAGGGAGAAGAGATAAACAGAAAATAACCCACGCCAACAACACACATAACAGGGGGAACAGCGAGGGAAAACACAACAAAGAGCACCAAAGGAGAAATCTAACGGCATTGGCCAGCCGGACCAAACCACGACACTGCACCGTCGACGCAATCGAAAGGCCCACGCATCCGAGACTGCACAATGCCGCGACACCACCTGTGTCGCGAGGCACCTTCGAAGGGACACGCGGGGCCGAGACGACGCCACGGCACCTGTGTGCCACCGGCATAGTCGAAGGGCATCGCCTAGCAAACCCAACCGCAGCACTGCACCATCAACGCAATCGAAAGGCACCTCACAACCGAGACTGCACAACGCCACGACACCACCTGTGTCGGGGGTACATTCGAAAGGTTATGCAAGGCCGAGACGACGCCACGGCACCTGTGTGCCAACGGCATAGCTGCAGGGCACCGCCAAGCAGAGACGCACCGAGGGGCACTCGAGCACGACACACACCACCGTCGACCCCCAGACTGGCCGCACCACCACCTCCGACCACCCGCTTCAAACCAGCCAAGCACCACTCCCAGACCTCAGCAAACAGCATGGAGCAGCCTCTCCGAAGACAGGTGCCACCAAGGTGTAAAAACGACGTCAAGGACGTTGCCGCCGTCCGACCCAGCAGCTGGATCTAAGGCTTTCGCCCAGAGAAAGAACAGAGTACGCAGGGAACAGTGCATCACACAACGGCACCTCCAAGGAGGGATCCGACGCCGAAGGGCGTCGCTGCCGCCGGTGTCGACCGAAGTCGACACAGGGCTTTCACCAGAAGCAACACCCCGCGCCACCCGTTTGCTAAGCCATGCCGCTGTTGAGACCGGGAGACACCACCGCCCGGAGGCACCACCCTCCAGCAACGACAGCCACCGAGCACCCGCACAACCAACACCAGACTGCCGGAGCAGCCACAGGGGGTGAAAGCGCGGGGCGCCGGGGGGGGGGGGGTGGTTGCCAGATCGGCAGGAGGACGCGAACAGAGGAGGCACCTCGCACGCCCGATCTGGATCTGGCCGGAAGAGAGGGGATGGCTGGCCACCGGCCTGGCCCCGCCCCCACGCCGCCCTAGCAGCCACAGGAGATGGCAGGACCACCACGCCGAGGATAGAGACCGCGCCCCGACGCCCAAAGCCAGCCGCTGGCCCGGATCCGGCGCGCCGGCCAGATCCGCCGCCGAGGGGAGCGCCTGTGAGCGCCACGACCAGGCGCCGGCGAGCAGGCTGCGCGCCACCTCGACGCCACCCCTGCTCCCTCCAGCGCTCACCGCGCCCTCGGCACCGAGCTCGAGTGGAGACGCCACCGAGATGACCCCGGCCACCCGGCCCTCACGCGTCCGCCGCGGATCTCCCCGAGCCACCTTCGGAGGCAGGGGGCCGCCGCCACCGCGGCGAGGCCAGCGGCAGCGGCGGAGGAGAGGAGGCGCAGGGGAGGGGGCCGCCGGCGACGCGCGGAGTTCCCCCGAGTCGCCCGAGCGGAGCGACGCGGGGGTCGTCTCTCTTTTCGAAGTTGGATCTCAACTTCCTTGCTCTTATCTAAATAGAAGCTACATGATCAGCTAGCTTACCAACATGTTGAGTAAAACTGAAACATCGAGGTTTCTAGCTAATATATGTTGTGTGTTGCATATGACTATGTAAAAGTTTCTGTATGTGTAAGGTCTTGTTTAAACTATAGCCCATGAACCTACTGCGTGAGGCGCTCTGTCAGGGGTGGCAACCATGTTGTGTGAGTTGGTCATGTACCTCAGTTTGTAGTGAACCTGTGCGCTGGCAATCCGTCCAGCTTTAAGTTTAATGGAATGCAGCAGTTGTGTTCCTTCTAAAAAGGAGTTTTTTTGCTCTGATCTAAGTAAGAGCTACATGACCCGCATATACTGAACAACATGCCTTATCAGATAATTCAAAATAGTATTTGTCATGACGGGCATATGACTTGTGAGGGACTCATGCGAAAATACGTTGATACTAACCTTAAAAACAGAAGTCAAACTTTTTATGATCCGCACAGCATAAATAAACAAAACCTTAACCGTCACTAGTGATGATAATATGATATCAAAAGATTAAAAGTGGAAATTTGCTGAAAGCAGTGTTCGTGATGAGCCAGCCATGTGAATTTTTATGTGTTCAGCTAAAATTATTAAGCATCTGTTGTAACTAAAATAGAAGATATCAGGCGATTTTGTGAAGGACTCAGCATATTCTCCCACAAAAGGCCAGGCCTTGAGTTTCTAGTTGACTCATATAAGTCAGGGTGTAAATTTTCTTTAAGAACTGCACACAAACCATTGCAACATCTAGTTTTGACCAGATAAACTATATTATAAGCATCTGTGGACATTAAAATAGAAGAAATCAGAACTGCGCACAAACCATATGCAAGAGTTAGACTGATGAACTGATACATCTTGAGAAAATATTTAAACACGCCTGCTAAGAATAGCACAAGTGTCCATAAAAACTTGTTAACTGCAAGCAAAACATAGATAGTAGTATAAGGTCTAATTAATGAGGACATGCTCTTTGAGTATTGTGCCAATCTAAAATGTATAGCAACTGGCAAGACCAAAAATATCAACAAAGCAAAATAAAGGGAAAATATTTCATTCCGCTACTACTTAGCATGACATCATTCTCATCTATGAGCAGGCACGGACATCAAATCGGGCATGAGGAAGGGGCCCATGTCATCAGTCATCTGAGAAGTTAGAGGGAGAAGCACTAGTACCATCAGAAGGAACGGGAGGAGTACCAAGGAGTGCAAAGGGAATGGAAAGCTACTGAGAAAGGGATGATGAAGCAAGGCATACAAAAGAGATCCAAGAGGTAGGCTGCCATGAGAGTGTGACGCCAGGTAGCTTTGCAAAGGGTCATATAGAAGATAAGCTTTGCAAAGGGTCATATAGAAAAACATCGACAAACAAAGTAAATTCCAGATACCTCAAACAAGCAGAAGATAAGCTTACCTGATCAAGCAATACATCTTATGCGTTGTGCAGAAATTCAGGTCCATCATGGTCACCACAAAAGGCTGTTTCTAAAAGGATAAAAGGTCAAACAATCAATGAGTAACAAAGGATTTGCAAATCTTTGTGTTAACTATTTTATTTGTATGGATATTCATATACTAAATTGATAGAGAGTTGGAGACTAACTGATAGAAACAGAGACAATATGCTACATAGTCGATAAAACAGCATTGCTACATAATTTGACAAAGAAGATACCCCACCCCTCTGCTTCAATCATAGAAATCACAACATAGTAGAACAATGACAACCGAAAAAAAGTTTGGTTCAGCTTTCTCCATCCTTTAGGAGTCCATGAAGGACCCTCTGTCTCTTACTTCTCGAGTGACCTCCACCGGCACTCTTTAACTCCAGGTTGGGTTTGCCAAAGCCGTCAGGGAAATCATCTTGCTTTGTGAGCATTCAACTTATGACTGGCACAACTAGTTGCTAAATGTGTGTAGGACAGGAAGCTTGAACCTGGCTACATAAGAACTGACGACAAGCTAAACTAGATGCTAACAAATAATTTTCCAGCTCTGAAGCAGTACATAAAATTATCTGGCCTTTTATGCGTAGAAGATGCATCCACTGAAGCGTTGACACAAAGCGCCGTAGATTAATATCTCTATGCTAAAGAGATCATCAAGCAGAAAAATAAATAATTCATAGAATACCACTAAAAATAGTAAGCTTACTAAAGGATGTGAACAACATTTTACATCAACCAATTACCGAAAACTAACTTGATTTCATTATACCCACATTGTAAAGCATGCTATTACCTGCAGTATAAACACTTTCTAATGGATGACAATGCAATGTTGTTTCACTTCTTGTTCGAGATAGTCTTTTGAACCGCAATGGCTGAAGCTGGACCGCAAAGAGGCCCATCCATGTCCCCACGAACACCATATTATTTTCCTCAGCAAACCCTAGTATTCTTATCTTGTCATCCTGCTCATCATCGTCATACTCACCTGGAATCGGGGGAGGATTCAGGTGAAGTAGTTTATCCAGTTCAATTGTTCTTCCCAGCCGCCACGAAGCAACACCATCACAATCGGTCTTTCTCTCCCACAACTGTGCGGTGAATTCCAACAAATTGAGGAAACCCAGACCACCACTATCTGCCCTTATAACCGTGAAGTAATATTCACGCACATAGTCAGGCTCCTGTATCACAGCTAGTCTCTGCTTCTCAAGATCATATTCAAGGATACTTGATGAACAAAAACCAGTGAGAGTCCAGTAAAGGGAGTTGCCAACCAGAACAGCTGGCTTGGTAGATATATGGGTGCCAAATAAGCTCCGGCTAGGCCCGAATGGAATGGGTGTTGAGATGCTGTTACCCCACACGCCGGTCTCCGACGAGTAAACGCAGACGAGTGCTTCTTGTCCATGTTCTATGCCGTTGTTGCGTGTTGCTACAAAGACCACCTGGAAGTGTCCGACGTCTCCGGCGGCACGAAGCACGGCACCGTTGATCTCTAATGGCGCGGGAACGGCGACGCGGTGCTGGTCGCCAGTGACAGGGTCCCACACAATGAACTGGCGCTGCGTCTCGTCAGAGATGAGTACGAGACCATGGCGGCAGTTGAGGAGATTGAAGCGGCTGACATCACCCCACGGCAAGGAGAAGCGTCCGCGCGGGACACGATCGGGGGCCATGAGAGTAGGCACGAAGGAGGTTTTGCGAAATCCTGTGTTGAAGAAACCGAGGAGGGGAGGGTTGCGACGGTGGTGGACGCGGAAGCGGCGGAGGAAGCCTGGGTCGGAGACGAGGGAGCGCCAGCGCTTGCAGACGAACGAGGCGCGAGGGAGGGAGGAGGGCTGCGGTGGGAGGCGGAGGAGGATCTCGGAAAGCAAATCGTCATTGTCCAGCGGCGTCGCCCTCGGCGAGCGGCGGCGGCGGCGGCTGGCCATCTCGCAAGTCGTCGCCCTCGTACGTAGATTTTTTCTTTTCTGAGTCTAGCCCTCGTACGAGATGCGCCCGGGACCCTATTTGGGGACCTACGCGCCAGGGATCACGCTGGCGCGCAGGGGCAGGGAGTCTGGCGATATTTGATGGGCTGGCCCAACTCCACCTGGTTCGTTTCTCTGTCTAACTAGATCGGCAACGCGCCTTGGCGCGAGGGTGCCGGTCCTAATGATATGGTCAAGCCATGGAAGATCAAACGGCATGATGCATTAATATAAAGGCAAGTTTAGTACATATATCAGGACAACCGATTGTCGAGTTCAATGGTAAGAAGAAATATTCACTACAGGAAAAAACTTATAAGCCGAGTGCCCAAAACACTAGGCTTATGCCGGTTTGCACTCGGTTTATATATAAGCCGAGTGTTTTTCACGGCTTACAGGACACGGCTTACTAAGGACCGGCTTATCAAGGGTAAGCCGAGAGCCACGGGAAAAACACTCAGTTTATATATAAGCCGAGTACACCTACGTAAGCCGAGGGCCAATAAACACACGGTTTATATATAACGGCAGCCGGACACTCACGGTTGCGCCATGTGTCCGTTTATATAAGCCGAGTGCCAGCGAGCACACGGTTTACATGTAAACCGAGGGCCGAGGCAAGCCGCACGGTTTATATGTAAACCGAGGGCCGAGGCAAGCACACGGTATAAATGTAAACCGCAGGCCCCCAATCCGGCTTATATTTAGCGGGGTCGTCGGATAATGGCTTATAAGCCGGGTGCCGCGTCCTTGGACACACAGCTTACAGCCCAGCAGGGTCGTGGCATAATGGCGCTAGTAGCCTGGGACACACGGCTTACAGCCCATTGGGGGCATATACATGCCTTATAAACCGGGTGCTTGCCGCTGGGACACGCGGCTTATAGCGCTAGTAGCATTTTATTTGTGTACGTATGCAACTATATGCTACAAATGGCTTCTGGGAGCACCAACAATATATATACAGCAAAGTTCACAGCAACAATATACTACAAGTTGACAACCATAACAAACCAACCATGAGTAGTCCACAGATGCATACATATTCAAAGAAGGTTCACAAAAACATGTGTACATATGCAACAAGAGTTCACAAACAAAAGGGCCATGAGTTCAAAGTCCACAAGCGTACATATTCAACAAGGGTTCACCTACAAATGCAACAAGAGTCCACAAATGGAATCATGAGTTCCAAGTTCACACCTAGCATGAGTTCAACCTAAAAGATGCAATCAGCTTCCACCACAGCATGTATGCCCACCATTGATGACATCCACGATGCAAACCTATAAGTTTCAAATTGAAGCCAAGTAAGAATTTCCAAAGTTAAATTACAGATCAATAAGGCACAAGATTTAACAAGCATCAACATATAAATTTCAAACTGAAGCTAAGAAGTATGAATAATATAAGGATCAACATTTGTGGGCTCTACCATCAACAATACACAAGGTACAAGTTGAGAGGCACAACCAACAACAAGACACAAGCATCAATAGTGCACAAGCATAGACAACTACCTCGAGTGATCATTGTGGTGTGGAGGTTGAAGCACCATGAGCCGCAGTGGGTGTCACTGGGCTTGCTTGGGCAGGTGTAGATCCACCTACCACAAAGTTATTGGAGTCTTCTCCCGATCGAGGACACTTCAAGCATGAGACGGTAAGATGGTAAGATGCATGATCTTTAAGCATGATGGTAAGATGCATGATTGAAAAGTTGAAGACTTACAAAGCTAAAAGTAGGAAGCGGCGGAACAGGAGGAAGATCCGCAAAGTAGAACCCTGCATATTAGTACTGAACCGAGCGAACGTCTCCTGCAGGGCCGCCTGCTGTTTAACCATGAATTCCTGCTGCTGAAACAGGGCTTGCTGCATTTTCATGGCTTGCTCCTGTTGAAGTAGGGCATTGGCCTGAGCCTCCAGCCGCAACCTGGTTTCTTCCTGCCGCAACCTGCTTTCTTCCTCTAGGCGAGCCTGCAATATGCCATCACAACAAGTTTACCATCGTTGCAATGCAAAGAAGAAACCCGAAGGGAGATCAATGAAGCAAAACATTCATGGAATTGATGCATCATGTGCAGCCCAGGCTCTGGGCGACGCTCAATAGCAGGACCTGAGCTCGACGTGGTAGCACGGAGGTGGGCAAGTTTTGGAATGTCCTTCTTACGGATGGAACCGTCACCAACATATAACCGCCCACGCTTCTTGCCTTGTCCCGACTTGAGGGAAACCGTAACATCAATGTCATGTGAGGCTGGATCAGAGTTGGGCCCGTTGCACTCCTTGAACTTCCCATTATATGCATCAATCCTCAACCCAGCCCTTGGGTTGACCCACCCCCCTTCCAGTTTCTTTGACTTGCGGGAGAGACATAATCCCGTGAAGGTATTGAGCGGCTCTTCACCCTCACCTCTCTCCCTATTCTGCAATAGAAGCAATAATATCCATAAGGGCACAAGTTGAGAAGTTCATAAGCCAAATATATTATTACCTTCTTCTGCACGTAAGCATGGAGGTTGAGGTTGCCTTGAAGGTGTACCGGACCACCCATCAAGGCACGTCGCTCCGAAGCTGCTCTGCGTGTGGCCCTCCACTCTGGGTTTATCCACCTAGATATGATTTGCTAGTAGCAAGGAATCTTGTTGTTGCACCACGGGGGAACCGCCTGAAGTATGTCAAATACATCCAACTTAGGAATGAAACTAAGTTGTTTTAATCGAGGCAATCACAAGTAATTAAATGGAAACTACCTTCATGTACATGGAATGGGTGAGATGCACTCTCCGGGCTAGCGGCTTTTTAAGAAGGATCTTGCGTTCATGCGCGAAATACTTTACCACAGCATTGACGCGAGCCTCGTAAGGCATGTCTTGGACAATCTTCTTGGCAATCTCCTCCACGACCTCATTAGCTTCATCCTCCATACCCTCAACGCAAGTAAAGAAGTCCTACCAAAGTGCATAAATTCGCATAAGACAGTTATCAATGCAATGATTTTGAATATTGGCAAAGAAATAACTAAGAAAATTGACAAAGAATTTTACCCAAAAATCGTTGACCACCCGCTCAGCAGCACTGCGGTACTCCCTGTCCCACTTGTCTTTCGTATCTGGAGCGCGTTTCCAATGCTCCCAAGACCAAGCTGGCTCCTCCTCACCGTCTCCTATGGGAACCAGGCCGGGTTAATAATGCCTACAAAGACATCTAATGATGGTGCTTGGCTGTCATGGCGGGATTGTGCCTTCTGGAATAACCACCAAGGCCCTGCACAATGGAAAGGCAAGTAAGTTAGTATCTGCAAAAAACTTGAATGTAAGGACGTAGTTAAGAGTCCACAGAAGCACTTACCTCACACCAACTGGTTTAACAATGATCCCCTTATGTGGATATGGTCGCGAAGGCAGCGTGGACACCCCACGCAACTAGATTTTGGTCTCCTTAGGAACCGGCCATTCCATGTGCTTTGCCGATTCCTCCACCTCATACTCTCCCTCCTCCAACTCCTCCTGCACAACTAGCTCCTCCTCCCCCTCCTCCTCTGCCTCCTCTTCCCTCTCCTCCATAACTAGCTCCTCCTCCCTCTCCTCCTCCGACTCCTCCTCAGAATGGGCAGAGGGGATAGGGCTAGCAACACGGGACACAAGGGTACGACCATTTCGTCTACCCTGGGTACCATCCACCGTGGCTCGTTGTGCGGGTTTGGCCCTGCCTACCTGTGTGGAACGTGTCGCACCGGTGCCCTTCTTTATGACCCCCGTCAACTTGCCTAACCTTTCAATCACATTGCCAAGTCTCACAACTTTGTTGTTCTTTTTGTTCCCTGGCATCTTCTTAACACCTGCTCCAAGAAACAATAATGCGATTAGTTCATGTTGAAAACTTCATATCCAAAACAAAATCAGTTCAAAAAGGCACATTTAACAGATCATATGCAGAAGTAGAGCAGTTCAAAAGATCAATTTCAAAACTTCATATGCAAAACGAAAGCAGTTGAGAAGGGCATGTTTAAAAGTTCATATGCAAAAGTAGAGCACTTCAGAAGTTCATGTTTAAAAGTTCATATGCTATCAAAAAAAAAAATCATATGCAAAAGTTCACAATCATAGGGCGAGAACTTCTTGGCAAGAAGCACAATTTCATAGAACATAGAGTTGTCTTACATCTTGGATACTAAGGAGTATATTGCAGGTGCCTTCCAGGAAGTTTACTTGATTTCCTGGTTATATGTCAAAAGAACACATCTTGGAAGACAAAAATATGTCCTGGTTTACTTAATATCCAGCTTCTTGGTTATATCCAGATACGAAAGACAGAGATCCAGAAAGTTTACTTAATGTCCTGGAAGACAGAGATCCTCACCTCACGTCGGTGCTAGGTGCTATGTGGGCTGAGGATAATTGGCCATGAGCAATTTAGTTGGAGGTGTCCCTGGGAGTCTTCTTCCTCCAAACTGACCAAGTTGACAAGAACATCGAGTCAGCTCAAATCTTGCTACCCTGTTATATATATATGTACTACTCAGAAATAACAGGTTGCAAATAACAAATTGCAGACTACTCTGAATTCAAGCTTTGACTCATCAAAAGTCTGCGACCTGTTATATATATGTACTCATTAAAAGCTTTTACTCTGAATGCAAGTTTTTCTTGCTGCCATGAGTGAAAGCTTTTATTAACTAAAAAGTACTCTGTTATTGTATCTATCACGGCGCAAATTGGCAGAATTTAATTTACTTCTGAACTTTTACAAATTTCTGAAACTCACAAAAAATTGATTATGCGAGACAGTGAATCAAAATACTACTTTGACAGTGTCAAACTACGCATATTTGTATTAGAACATATACAACAGTGATCATGTCTGTTGGTCGGGTAGCTACTTGACCATGGTAATGCTATAAAGCCTTGTACAGTTTTTATTTTCGGTTGGTATAACATTGCACACTTTCTATTTCTTCAGTCGTATCAGGCCTTGCTTGGTAGCTTTGTTCAGATACGTTTGAGACCCAGCACAACACGAACACAGATGAGGGATAGGAGTTGAGGGGCGCTACCTTGGGCCTCGATGCGTGGTGGCGACCGTCGACGAAGCAGAAGAGTTGAAGAGGACGGCGGTGCAGGTGGCCGGCAGCGTCGGAGTCTAAGAGGAACGGGGCGGCGACGCCTGAGGAGAAGGTGCTCGGGGCGCCAGTGTCGGTGACCTCGGGCCGGGCGGAGACGTTCCCGGCGTTCTTCTCATCCTCGCCGAGCACCTTGCCGCCGGAGGAGGCCCAGCGACCTCAACCCTAGCGAACGGGGGACGGGGGGCGGCGGCGGCGGCCGGGCATGCTCGGGAGAGGAAAAGGCGATGTGTGGGGTGGGGGCGGGGGAGATCTAGAGGAGAGGAACGGCGCCGGAGGAGGGGCGGCGCGGCGGCCGGTGGGTGGGTGGGCGGAGACGGCGGGGCGGGCACAGAGGATTTCGGCGGCGCAGGGAATGGGGGGAAACAGAGTGAGCTTGTGGATTTGGGGGGATTTTAGCCGGGCAGGGAGAGGATTTCAGCTTCGCGCGTGATTTTTGCTAAGTCCCGCGCCTTCATGAAAATGTAAGCCGAGTGTCAAGTAGTGTTACACGGTTTACATTCTTATTTCATTACAACTATTTTCTTTATTTTACTTTACTTTTTTCTTTCATATTTTTTTAGTATTTTCTTTTTTTAACCGGTTGGAGCGGTCGGCTTTTCTAAAAGCCGGTCAAACCGGTCAATCTCTGTTTTGTTCGCAAACAAACCCTATCGGGCACCACCACTCCCCTCCACTACCACACTTATCTGGCCATGCCGCAGCGACGCCGCCCCTCCCTCGCCGCGATCTACATTTCTCTCCTGTGTTCTTTCGACCCTCCCTCACACGGTTTTCAGATATGAGCCAATCTGTAGGGCCCGCGTGATCTACGCCTTTGACTGGAGTCAAGAAGGGTTTCACCGGGGTGAACTCCTCTTGGTTTGTGTTACGGCAGGCCATGGCGACATGCCGGAATAATTTTGAGCACACAACTTCACAAGATCCCCTGCCGGCGGTGCCAAGTGCGGCATCCGCACAGTAGGTGCATAACCTTCCCATAGGACTATGGTGTTTGTGTGGCAAGTGTCGCATCAAAGATGTATATTGCATATTTAAACATCACACCATCATTTAATACATATATTTGGACCACATGGAGATGGGTGTGCTCTTCCAACCCTCACTCGCACGGTTTTCGGAGATGAGCCGATACGCAAGGCTTGTGCGATCTACACCTTTGACCGGACTCAAGAGGGGTTTGACCGGGGTGAACTCCTCATGGTTTGTGTTATGGTAGACCATGGTGACATGCTGGAACAAGTATGAGCACATGCCTTCACAAGATTCCCTCCCGCCGGCGCTAAGAGCGACACCAAGACCGTAGGTGCATATCCTTCCCACAAGATTATCGTGTTTGTGTGGAAAATGCCGCACAAAAGTTTAGTACTGGATGTTTAAGCATCACACCACCCTTTCATGCATATATCTGGACCACATGCAGGTGGGTGTGCTCTTTTGACCTTCCCTCACATGGTTTTCGGAGATGAGTCGACCCACAATGCCCGCACGATCTACAACTTTGATCGGACTCGAGAGGGGTTTGAAAGGGGTGAACTCTACTTGGGTTGTGCTACGGTAGGTCATGTTGACATGCCAGACCAAGTTTGTGCACATACCTTCTCAAGATTCCTCACGGGCGATACTAACTGCAGCACCTTTGTTGGTGCAGACCCTTTCTGTGAAATGTCGTGTTTGTGAGGCAAGTGTCGCGTCGAAGTGTTGTATTGGGTATTTAGACATCACACCACCCTTTTATAAATATATTTGGGCCACATGCTAGTGGGTGTGCTCTTCTGACCCTTCCTCACATGGTTTTCGGAGATGAGTCGATTCATAAGGCCTGCGCGATCGACGCCTTTGACCGGGGTGAACTCCTCTTGATTTGTGTTACGGTAGACCATGATGACATGCCAGAATAATTTTGAGCGCACGATTTCACAAGATTCCCTCCCGGCGGTGCCAAGTGTGGCATCAACATTGTAGGTGGATAACCTTCCCGTGGGGCCGTCGTGTTTTGTGTGGCAAGTGTTGCAAGAAAGTTGTATATTGGATATTTAAACATCAAACCACCCTTTAATACATATATTTGAACCACATGCAGGTGGGTGTGTTGTTCCAACCCTCCCTCGCACGGTTTCCGGAGATGAACCGATCTGCAAGGCTTGCACGATCTACGCCTTTGACTGGACTTGAGAGGGGTTTGACTGGGGTGAACTCCTCATGGTTTGTGTTATGAGAGACCATGGTAACACTCTAGGTGCATATCCTTCCTACAATATTGTCGTGTTTGTGTGGCAAATGCCACACCAAAGTTGAGTGTTGGATGTTTAAGCATCACACCACCATTTCATGCATATATTGGACCACCTACAGGTGGGTGTGCTCTTACGACCTTCCCTCGCATGGTTTTCAGAGATGAGTCAATCCGCAAGGCCCGCGCGATCTACGCCTTTGACCGGACTCGAGAGGGTTTTGACCGGGGTGAACTCTACTTGGTTTACCTTACGGTAGGTCATGGTGACATGCCACACCAAGTTTGTGCACATACCTTCTCCAGATTCCTCACCGGTAGTACTAAGTGGAACACCTCTATAGGTGCAGAACCTTTATGTGTACTGTCTTGTTTGTGAGGCAAGTTTCGCATCAAAGTGTTGTATTGTGTATGTATACATCAAACCACACTTTCATACATATATTTGGGACACATGCTGGTGGGTGTGCTCTTCTGATGCTGCCTCGCACGGTTTTCGGAGATGAACCGATCTACAAGGCCTGCGTGATCTACGCCTTTGACTGGACTCTAGAGGGGTTTGCCCGGGGTGAACTCCTCGTGGTTTGTGTTAGGGTAGACCATGGTGACATGCCGAAATAATATTCAAGGGTAAATGGAGAGAGATGAGAAAATTGAGGGCATGGAAAATAAGGGTCATTAAAACTGTCGGGACAGAATGGGTGCGAAAGAGAAGAAAGGAATCATATTTAAATGGTAAATATATATATGCAATGAAAAGCATTTTAAAACTTATGTTCTTGCAAAAAATTTGCAAAGGATAAGCCGAGTGTATGCAGGAAGCACTCGGCTTATAAGACATGTAAGCTGTGTGCTAGAAGAAAGCACTCGGCTTATAAGGCGTATAAGCCGAGAGCCATGCCGGTGTGCACGGTTTATAGGCTCCTCCGTGACGACGCCGTCAACGACCTTCATTGTAGACACGTGGCAAATATGTTCGCCGAGTGTGCGCTATAAGCCGAGTGCTTTTTTGTATAAATACCGTGTGCATTATTTAAGCCGAGGGCTTTTCTGGGCACTCGAGTTACAAGACACTATAAGCCGAGTGCTTTTTGTTTGCCGGGTGTTGTTTATCCGGCACTCGGTTTAGAGGGAACGTAAGCCGAGTACCTGATAAATAGCTCACGGCTTATAGGCTAACACACGGGAAAACGGAATTTTCCTGTAGTGATTCACACTATACCAGAAGTGTAACATCATCAAGTTCAACATGGTCATGAGATTATAAAAGCTAACCCGTCCCGGAAGCAAGTCAACATCCAATTCAGCATGGTCATATGATTACAAAAGCTAATTAGCTAACATTAAGTTCAGTAATATGAGCAGGAACACAAGAGAGCAAAAGCCAACAGTGGCAATAGAGAGATAAAACTATGATGCCATAGCTTGGTTCAATTGCCTCCATGAGTGCCATTCCATTTGAGATGCGACGCCAAAAATGACCAACAAAATATCAGTGATATTTGTCCCGCTTCCAAATGTCTCTATTTTGTGCCTGGCAAATTTGGCAAAATTTCTCATAATTATTAAATATATCACTTTAAATATGAAAGCTGATACATGCACACATATGTAATGAAATTAAACTTGAGTGATGCAACAGTAGAGTGAAAGTCTCATGAATATGGGAAGAAATGTTACAAATGTTCTGCATCCTTTTGACACTATCAATCCAAAGTGATTATTTCTATGTGCAATTTTTTTAACGAGCTTTAGTTAAATTATGTTCTTGATGAATAACAGTGGCTCTGAACTGTACATGACCATAAAAAGTGCATCCATAGACATACCCTTTTTCCTTTGATATTATGATATACAATAATCCTTGATAAATAAAGTGTATCTAAGTCAGTAGTATAACAAACTACCTGGATAGACTGGGCCTCAATGGAACCTCCTAGAGTATTGATCCATACATGGCGTTAGGTGCACCACTACCGACCAACTCCAACACCCTGTTGACAGCCCGCCTTGCCGATACCTACCCGCCCACACTTGGTCCTCTTGCTCGGGACACTGCATAGCAGGCAACACATAAACTTGATCACACAAACCTTAATCAATTTTCTGCTTGCAAAATAAAAGAGCATATTCCTAAACCACAAAGATGGGACGATGACCATCTCGTTCAGAGGAGGTAGTGTATGATTAAAAATGGTAGTTTGTTGTATTAAAAAATTGTAGAAATTGGGGTGGACATCCGTGGATCTACCATGTAAGGAATATACCGAACATAATTTGGTCTCACTATTGGTAGAGCTTAGGGAACAACAAAGTAATGCAGAAAACAAAACATGGGACTGTACATATTCTGCATAACACACCATTGCACCATATAGATACAAGACAGATCAATTAGAAGGGGCAACTTGTGCTCTGTTTATGAGAGAAATAAATCAAATAATATTGCAAGATACTGAAAAATGATGACAAAAACAAATCAAATAATATTGCAAGATACAACACAATATGAAAGATCATACCTCGACAAAGCAAACCAGGGACGGTAGATCTGCGGATGGCCACCGCAATTTCTACAATTATGCAAAATAAAATACAAGGTAAGAAAATCACTGAATTATAATTGGAAACTGAATTTTGTTCTGAACCATAGCATGCACTTGACAAAGTTAAATACACAGAAGGAAAATATCATATGCGGTAAAGATCGTGGAGAGATCGAATTGATTGGAGTCTCTACTAAACACTTAACGACTTCATCATATGGCCATTATGCTTGCTTCTGACAATTTTGCTTCTAACTAAAGTACAAAAGTATCCAATGAGATCGGAAACGCGCCTTGGCGCGAGGGTGCCGGTTACAATGTTGTGACCAAGTACGTAATGCACAATTTGATAGCTCATTTGATAAGAAATCGCATAGGACTAAAAAAATCACTACCTTTAACTATGTAATCACCTGGAAAAAATTGCATAATTGTTATGATAATCCTGCTGGTACAAACTATGATAGTTAGGATAATAACCTTGGTGTTTCGTATGAAAAAAAACACCAACAATCATGAGGCCCTTAAGGAATACGTAAGGTACATGGTTCACATACGTATTCTAGATGCAACAATTGATGAGCATACAAAATGATTTGAAATTTCCTCACAAACATATAGAACATGGAAGCAAACTGCAGATAGAAGAGAAATAAGGCAACATGCAAAACAGAAACTGGCCTCACCATGATACCTGTTGCTTTTGCGATCAAGGGTTCGTCACCCAAAATTTCAAAAAGAAGCCTGAAGATTCAGATCAATAAAAAGTACACTGTCACTGCTTGCACAAGCAGCACCTCTGGAATGAGAGAAATAGAAGTCTTCCAACAGAAAACTAAGGTTGTGCCCTTACTTTTTCACTTGATTAGAGATGATATTAGCCTCACTGCTAATGAGCATGTGAAGTAACCCCTCTTTGTTGTACAGCCGAGAGAGCTCCAGACTTCCTTTTTCCT
This sequence comes from Triticum aestivum, assembly GCF_018294505.1. Lineage (NCBI taxonomy): Eukaryota > Viridiplantae > Streptophyta > Magnoliopsida > Poales > Poaceae > Triticum > Triticum aestivum. The sequence continues at coordinate 68,939,111 of NC_057810.1, read as the reverse complement.
TTTTTTACCTTTAACTGTACTCACTCCGTGGAACAACAGGGATTCTGTTCTTCGCTTCAAAAATGAAAATTGTGTCTTCCAGTTAGAAGTCTCCAAGTTTGTTACGGTGTAAAGTTATGTAGCAGAAATCTTAACTCATCTATTATTTATGCTGACAGTAAAATCAACATAGTTACATAATACTGAAGTGCATCCTTAGAACAAAAATAACAAGGAGATCTTAATGCCCATAAAATTGGAAAATGACACCATTGAATAGACAAACTAATATATATTATTTGGAAATGTGTATTTATATGGTTATCAAATAAGAATTAATTCAGAGTAGTAAATAGATGTCAGAGGATCCTAATTCTACAGTCTCTACTACAAATACCAACAATGGCTTTTTCATCAAAGTTGTAACATAATAAGGTAATCAGGTAGCATGAGAGCATGATTAATTCAGAGCAATATGAATGGAATAATCCCTGAAGACAATCATTAGTACAAAGCACATATGATGAACATTAATTCAGAGCTAACCTTCCAGAATACGACCCTGTTCCATCTCATGCAGTACCTTCTTTGCTGCGGTTATGTGACGCTGTAGTTTCTTCTTTTCGTTCTAATCCTGTAACGTAAAATATACAGAGAAGAAATATCACCATTCAGTACTAATTTAGTGTAACGAAAGTTGCAAAAGGGGTAAAATGCATCAATGGCAGAATCTGAAACAATCATGTTAACTACTACCATTGTCCTATGATATAAGACGTTTTACAGTTCACAATATTTTGAAACCCTAAATTAATCCATGATATTATAGAGGTTTCTAACTATAACCACCTTAGCTCTATAAGCTTAACATTATGTGTGATGAGAAAGAGTTGCAGTTGCAAGTAACAGAATTAAATTAATATTTGTGCCACCGTAAAACTGGAGTGGTGCCAATCAAGTCAACAACCTATACAACGCAATCTATGCAACAGAAATATCTTTTTCCTAAGGATTAGTGTCCTATTGCTTTGCGAAAAAAACTTGGATTTACAATCTGCAACCCTATGTTTGTCCCATTTATCCCAAAAATTCAAGTCATGTTTGTGTGTAATAGCTCATACACTAATGCAGCAGGATGCCGTAGGATTAATAAATGAGATCAGATCATATATTCTTTCTATTTGTATAAGACTACCAATTTTTGAACTTCATGCAGTCAATGATATTCTACTTGTAACATAAGTACTCCCTCCGTTCGAAAATAACTGACGCAGTTTGAGGTCAAAACTACGTCAGTTATTTCCGAACGGAAGGAGTATTCCATTACCACTCACCTAGCACAAATTACAACTCAATTAGCAACAAATATTTCTACCGAACCTAGTCCTTGGCCAGGGTCAGGGGACCTTGAATCCTAGAAATTTGTAGAGGATGCATCATCTGGAGCAATCTATCACAACTCACAAAATCACCCAAGAGGCAGGTACAGACTATGTTAACCATTTCCTTGTACAGAATATGTTAACTTAAACCATGCTGGAGAGATTTCTCACCAACAGCGGATTAATTAATTTTATGATTAACACACAAGGTCGAGCTAGCCACCAACGACACAAGGACTAAAATCTCATGTCTTCTCACAAACACCCAGTCAAAAACTAAAACTTCATCTCATCAGAATCATATTAGCTTTGTCCTAATCAATTGAAACGACCACAAATCCCAGTAAAATAGGTATAGTTGTTTGAACAAGCCTCTGCTTTGCATGAGCAGAAACAAATAACTCTAAATCTATTGCTGAAAACATTATAGAAAATCATGAAGATTAACAATACTGATATTTTTTTGGTTGTTCAGTTCACCACAATACTGATATAGTTTTTCGATTGTTCTAACTTTCACAAAATTTAGCTGCTTGAATAGGTGAATAATTTATGTAAAGAAGGACAACATACTTGCATTCCACATCAAAACCAAGAAATGAATAGTTGGTCAAGCTGAACTCCAATTTGGAACTCCATGGACGTTTCTTCAAGCAGAAGTGGGCTATTCTTATGCGGTTTTTAGCCCTTCCTATGAATCCCTAAATTAAATGTTTGAAAACCATGCAATGGAAACAACCAGAAGGTAAAAACACTAACCGTACCAAAGAATATCGGGGATCAGGTCATCTCGGCAAGAAGGTTTTTATTCTCTGTTTTTGTACTTACAAATCAAAGACAAAAGTACTATTCTTGGAAAAAAAACTAATGATATAACCTGGCTGTAAAATCAAATATTTACAACCCGCTAATTATGCTATCTAATCTAAGAATGATAATCTCATCTAAATATATGTTTGTAATTACATAGTTATAAAATACATGAAGAATAGAACATAGCCATATGATTCTCTAAGAAAAGGAAGTTCAGATAAATGTAAACCACATCAGAGCCACTCCCACCTTCCATTAAATTATTTGGCGGTTTTGACTTCAAGAGAAACTCAACTTTCCGAGTAGAAGTGCTCTCCTCGTCAGCCAATCATGATGAGGGGCAAAACACTTGCATGAAGTCCAAAGGAAGCATCCATGCACATACATGAAACCAAACAGGGAAAAACTTTATTATGACACACGACTATTTCAATAATCAACAAACAGTGCGTTATCCAAGAATGCACCATTATTGATCTATAACATCTCCTTCAACATGCAAGATTTTCTACCACAGAAGAGACGCACCGGGCTCACACCCACCCACAGAGCCCGACAAATGAGCCCCAAACAAAATGACAGAGTAGGCATATATATGCAAACGATCCATCCATTTTCTTATTGTACCATCCGCTAAACTTGCATAAAGAAAATGGCAGAGTAGGCACATGCTAGAAAGCTAACACACAAGCTTAATCAAGACAAGCTGAGAATGGTTAGTAACTACATTTTAGGTATTGGAAACAGTTACTCCTCTACAACCTAGAAAAGCAAGATTTAGAGTTTAACTCCTGAAGTAAACAGGCAGGAATAATGCATCCGTACAAATGGCCTTACCTTCATATTTCTTGAACAACATCCCAACAAACGTAGCAACCACCAGTTCTTTCTTGCCCAGTTCAATAACTTCATCAGCAGCAAATTCCAAGGCAATATGATCCCAGAGCACCACACTGGTTTGCTTGCCTCTATAAACAGCAAAGTATAAATAAGGCTGTTATGACAAAGGAAAAGTGATACAGCCATAAATATCAGTACACACATGTGAGGTTCTTGACATATATGAGCCCAGACGGTTTTTGCTAATTATGGGTATGTTATCTAACTACAACCTAGACGCCCGCACATCCCCTGCCGTTGCGGACACATTTATCAAACCAGAATGATAGCAGAACACATTTAGGGGATGGAATTATTCATACATGGTAAATATTGACTACAAATGGATGGATAGACTCGCTGGAGAAGCCGTGTTCCCAAAAGAGATCACATGGTAGTTTACATGGTGGATTACATGAGAGAGAGAGAGAGAGAGAGAGAGAGAGAGAGAGAGAGAGAGAGAGAGAGAGAGAGAAGAGATTGTACATCAAATCTGAATGAGAAGCACTCTAGATAACACGCATTGATTTTGATAATCAGCAGCATCAATATATATCAGAACAATCTTTAACCATAATATCCTATACAACACATGGAAAACAAAATTAGCCTACTCAACCTATAGAACTTTCTCCAAGATTCAATATTAAAAAAGAAGAGCATAATATGTAGGTACACATGACATAATCATGTAGTTAATCACAAGAGCAGATAAGAACATGTAAAGGAAGTAACAAACATATATACTATAAGAGCAGTTTAATCAATCCTAATTAGGTCTCTGTGAATATTTACTCTCGATTAAAATTTTAAACAAGGTCACATTAATTCGGTTAATTTAGAATAATTAGAGAAAGCACATAACCAATTGGAGCTAGATATATGCATCAAAAAGGCCTAATTACCTATACTACAATCAAAAGTATCATATACTGTTATAGATCTGCTATACCTGGGGCGTGTAGAGGTAGCAGAGGCGGAGCTCCTTCTTGTATGTGTGTCGGATCTCCTCGTCCAAGGCCGACGGTTGCGAGCTCGCCAATCAAACCCTGGGTCAGGGCCACGGGAGGTGGAGGCGAGGCATGCCGGCCAGGATTTTTAAAAGGGAACATAGAGCAGCATGAGCATGAGGCGTAGAAAAAATGGGGTCACCTTAAGATCAAGAAACAATGGTCCTCTCTCAGTTCAAATCAGAAGGAAAGAACCACTATTATTGATTAGAGTTATTCTTAATTAGGAAAAGCACTACAACACGGGATCCTAAGCTACAGTTGAGGCATACAAAACTATAAGTGTCTGTTTATATAAACAACCTTTAGTATCTCAACCAGAACCAAAGCAAAAAAAAGTCATGGTTAAGTAACCAGCAAAGGAGGAATGAATCTTTTGGGCTTTTAAAGTAGCAAGACATGAAAAGTTCTTTTTTGCCTTCAATATTACACACAGTAGGGGAGGTAGCTGCTGTTTTATTGCACAATGGGCTCAGGTTCGCCTTTCCTCGATCATATAACCTACCCCCATCATCTCTTATCACCAGATCAATCTGTTTATACAGTAGAGCTGACCTGGTTATCACTCAACAAGAATGACCATCCAAGGACAACAACAAGTATCACAGGATCAAAAAGGATTCTAGAGACAAGAGGGAGGATCCAACTAGATACCCACAGGTGCCTCGACTGCTCAAGGGCACACTTATTTCAGCGACGGTTAATCATCATCGCCCTAGCAAGAATGGCTTCCGACCGATGGGGCATGTGATACACGCGCGGTGGCATGAGATGTCTCACTGTGGGAGTAACTTTCATTGCTACAGGAGCTCGGTCTTGATCCAAAGGCCGAGATCAATCCAGGGCGAGATCCGACGACCAGAATTGCATCAGGAAATCGATCCGACGGGCGAAAGTGCCTGAGCTCTGAGCAGCCAGTGAACTTGCCGCAGGTCTTATTTCTGGATGGATCACCAGATCAATATGTTCTTACGAGGGTGAAACTGCCCTGGTTATCACTCATCATAAATGACCATCCAAGGACAGAACCACTAAAATAAGAACGTGATCAAAACGGCTGAAAGAAACGAGGGAGGATCCAAATTAATACCCACAAGTGCCTCGATTGCTCGAGAGCATGCCTATATCAGCCATAACTAATCATCATGACCCTGGCCATGTCCCATACAGTAGCCAAAGCAGCCTAAGCAGAGCAGGGGAAGATGGAGCTCACAAAGGGAGGTTGTAGCCGAGGTAGTACTCAGTGGGCGTCGGGGTTGTGCCTGAACACCGTCCAACCGGCGAGGAACCACGTCGGAGTTGCGCCTTGCACCATACCGCCAACGAGCACGAACGCCACTGGCACTGAAGCGGCCAAGGAGACGAGTAGGCGATGTGGAGCACATATAGGAGCACCATCAGAGGCGGAGATGACCGGGGCGTAGTCAGTTCTCTTTTAGCTACAATCAAGGATAAGATTTGTTAGAACATTCTTCGTGTCAAAACTTATCATCATGCAAGCAATAATGGGCCTATCTATTAGCTCCTTGTAGTGCCGAAGGTAAAATCAAAAGGCCTTTTACTGCCACCTTACATCGAGACAGTACAACTATAGTGGTTATAGTCTCAGGTCAAAGCATTAGTAAGTACATGACCAACAGTACAACTATAGTGGTTATAGTCTCAGGTCAAAGCATTAGTAAGTACATGACCATAAGTACGTGACAGCGAACAAAATTTTAAATGTAAGGGAAAAACAGAGATTATGTCAGTTGTGCCATAGTACCTCATTGGCCGCTGGATGGCAAGTGGCACTACCGCCAGAGACACGAAGAGGACCAGCAGGGCATCGATTAGTTGGAACACGCCAAACTGTAATAGAAAGTTAAACTTTGCAAATCAGGTTCCTACAAAAGTTAACTTTACAAAGCAACAAACAATATGTGCTACTATATTCAAAGTATTAAAAGGTGAAAGAAATAGATAACAGATAAATCACAAAACTGGTAGAACTATTTGCCAACTAAAATATAAATATCCTAGCCATGCTTAAATATCCTGCTGGCACAATCAGTTTCTGATCAATGGTGTATTTCAAAGCAAAAAAAGGCAGGGAAATGCTTTACGGCTCCAGAAAAAAATACTGGCCAACTAATAGAAATCAAAGGATAAATACAAGTGATGCAAAGAAAATATGACATCAAATATTGGCCAATTAATAGATCAAAGCATGGCTCAACACAATAACAAAAATCCACTCATAGAGTTCCATGCCAACCTAAAAGGATTAAGATGTCAAACGGTCGAAAGAAAAGCCTACAGTTTTATAATGCAATTTTTTCCTGACTCACGATATAATTATATGTGAAGCTCTAATGTAAGTTCAGAACATACACAATTTAGTGCCTCAAAGCTACAGTTTATATGTGCTTGTTGCTGCCTCCATTGTCATATAAGCCTCTCATTATTGACACCACTCTTGAAAGACGCAGCCAGACCCCCATTGCACTACTGCCAAAGTGTCTTTGTATGTTGTGCTAACTACACTTGAAGCCTTGAAGACAAAATACATATATCTCAGGCAATGTAACAATCTGTCCCAAGAGATTGTGGTTAGCCAAGATCAATTCAAGGCACATATCATATAAAAAATAATGCTACAGTATTTCATGATCTCTTAGGCCATTTCCATATTATTTAAAATCAACAAATGATATAGGATTGTGACCTTAGGTAGTTCCACATATATATACCATCGACACGTAGTGCTCCGACTAAAGCTCATACGGTCTATAGAGGAAGTGGGACGAGCAAACCTTCAACATGTACTCATTATGTTCAAAAGTAAACAAAACTGATGTCTCATTGTGGTCATGAAGAACCTTCACATTTTCTATCAGAGCACCAACAAAGATACAAATCATCGGAACCGGTCTTGAGAACATAGTCGCCGTCAACCACTACAACCAGAAGCATCACAAATAAATGATGTAACCAGCTCCTACAAATTCGTGGCTTTTCTTCTCTGCGGAGCTTATACTAATATTTCTACATGCTAACAACACAACATAACATCATAATCAAATGTGCATTTGCTAATCTAGCGAATATCCCCATCTCAAACAAGAAACTATAGCTATTTTCACAAAGCACCTAAAAGCATCACCTGGATTCAAACAACTGCAACCACGGCGTATTTGTCCTATGATTATATGGCCAAGCAAGGACCAAACTTACTAATTACTTCAAAAGTATCTCTAGTTACTTACCAGAGAAGTGGTTCCGACAGCCAAAAGTGCGTGAGTTCTGAGGAACCAGGTGAGGTGCTTCGTTTCTTCTTTGCCTCGTGTTGGGGCGAGGGAGGAGACGAAGAGGAGCTGCCGGAGTCCACCAGAGCTGCGCCGACGACGAAGGCAATGCCCATCCCCAAACCCTAGCCACGGCTGACACTACTAGGAAAAGGCCTACTAATGGCGCATTGGTTTTGCCTACTAATGACGCATTACCAGTGCGCCATTAGTATCATGCCACTAGTATTTTTTACTAATGGCACACTACTGGTGCGCCATTAGTATCTGTTATACTAATGGCGCACTGCATGGCGCACCATGCAGTGCGCCATTAGTTTTGCCCACAGTGCGCCACTAGTGTATTCTATACTAATGGCGCACCACATGGTAGTGCGCCATTAGTAACAATTTTTTTAATTTTTTTCTTAATCTCAGGTCACTATTTCACCTATGAGATATCCAACACATATATATACCACAAGCATCCATATAACAATCATAGCCAACACACAAGTTCCATCATATATACAATCATAGCCAACACACAAGTTCCATCATATATACAATCATAGCCAACACACAAGTTCCATCATATATACATGCATAGCCAACACATAGTTCCATCGTTACATATTACAAAAGTTTCACATTGTTCATCCAACACCGTTATCCATCAATTCACAAAAGTTTCATATTGATACAAAATAAAAACACAAATGGAAAAGAAGCACTCCATCCATGCAAGCTTCCGTGAATTAAATCAAATCTGCAAAATGATAAACAAGAAGTTAGAAGAAGAAAGAGAAGAAGACTAGAAGAATACTAGAAGAAGAAGAACACTAGACGAAGAATAAGAAGAATTTTGGAAAAGAAGAAGAATAAGAAGAAGACTATAAGCTTATTATGTAAACTTGATCATTTTGTGCTAACATAAGTTATTTTGGAGCTAACCTATAGGAAACTAAGCATATAAGCTCTAAGTTTGTATATTAGAGCCAACTTAGGTAAAATGAAGCTAACCTATGTCATTTTGGAAAAGAAGAAGAATAAGAAAAAGACTATAAGCTTATTATGTAAACTTGATCATTTTGTGCTAACATAAGTTATTTTGGAGCTAACCTATAGGAAACTAAGCATATAAGCTCTAAGTTTGTATATTAGAGCCAACTTAGGTAAAATGAAGCTAACCTATGTCATTTTGGAAAAGAAGAAGAATAAGAAAAAGACTATAAGCTTATTATGTAAACTTGATCATTTTGTGCTAACATAAGTTATTTTGGAGCTAACCTATAGGAAACTAAGCATATAAGCTCTAAGTTTGCATATTAGAGCCAACTTAGGTAAAATGAAGCTAACCTATAGGAAACTAAGCATATTAGAGATAACATAGGTAACTAAGTATATATATATATATATATATATATATATATATATATATATATATCATTTTGGAGATCTGACATACCTGACAAAGTTTAGTTCTCATGCATTGTTCTTCTCCTTCTCCTTCCTCAGCCTGATGCGCCAAGAGCGGCGAGGCGGTGGAGGCAGTGGGATGTAGTCTTCTACCACAATTGGCGTGGTCATGTCGTCTGAGATCGCCGGCGCCACCACCGGTGCGTGGTCATTGTCAGGCACCACCACCATCGCGAGGCCACCTTCAGGCATGACCATCGCTAGGTCATCCTCAGCCACCTCCATCTCTTGCCCATGGTCAGCCACCACCATCTCTTGCCCTTGGTCAGCCACCACCAGCGCTAGGTCATCCTCAGCCTGATGCCCATCGTCATCCTGCAGCTCCTCATCCTCACTCTGCTCCTCTTCTCCCGCACTCCAGTCCGGATCATCCTTCTTGTTGTCTATGCTGCTGCCAGAATCGCTGCTGCTTTCGCTACAGCCAGAATCATTACTGCTTTCGCTACAGCCATAGTCGCTGCTGCTTTGGCTGTAGTCAGTGTCACTGCTGCTGCTCCCACTACCTGTCCAAAATGCAACAATGACCGTTAATAATCGATGTGAGACAAAGCCAAATGTAGAGGAATAAGAAGAGGCAGAACGTACCGGCATCATCATCGTTAGCGTAGCGCATGCGACACATAGTCGTGTTGAACACCTTCACAATGAGCATGGTGGCGTCGTCGTCGTACCTGAAGAGAAGGAAGTACCCCAGCCGCAGGTCGTAGGCACGGTAGAACTTCTCCCACCCACGAGACAAGTACATGTGGCCCTCCTTGATCACCAACTCCACATCCCACTGCCTGTTAAACCCGCTGTCGGCCTGTCGCAGCTTCACATTATTTGGCGGATCTTCACCCATCAGCATGTTCATAAAACTGTCAGGCAGCCTCTGCAGTTTGGGACAATGAGTGATGTAGCAAACAACAGATATCATAATGAGATGGGTGAAGGGGAGATCTCTCGTTTTATATACCTGCGTCATGGATGATACTGAAGTCTCAAGTATGATAGTGAAGAACTCGGAAGCATCCAACTCGTACTGCGGTGTCGCAGAGCGGCGGTGGCTGCTTCCCGCCATCTCTGATAAGCAGCAGAAGAGACCAATTAGTACCCTTACAACAGATCATAAAACATGCATGATAACATGCATGATGCCCACCATGCATCATTTTCTAACCAAGGCATAGCTCAGAAAAACCACTTGCTTTGACCAGAACTAGCTGATTACCCCAAATCTCATGGTAAAATTAGCAAGGCAGAGCATTTCTCTTACATGACCATAGCAAGAATGACACACTCCCCTAATTATTTTGCCTGCCACTAGGATGAGCACTTAATATGGATTGATTGTGCTTTCATTTTAAATTTGCAGGTAAGAACAATGAACTTATAGAAACTCCTTAATATGAATATTATACCGATGATAAAAGAAGTGAGACAAGAAGTGTCTGCAGCCTTGAGTAGATTCCCGGGACCTGAAGGTTGTTCACCCTGCTCATATCAAATATTATGTTGTATTAGCAGCAAGTAGATGTAAACTAACCTATAGCTGGAAACTAAACATATAAATGGTTGAAATACATAATTCTAGCTGTAAACTAACCTATAGCTGGAAGAAACTAACTAGAAAAAGTGAAACATGGGAGGAACCTGCTGTCAGTTTTAAAGAAGCTGATTTTTTTGAGGGGTAAGAAGCTAAATTGGTCATTCTCCATAGAAATCATACCAATTCTAGCTACATGGGGGAGCTGCTAATTCATCTTCACCAACCAAATTCAGTGAATTAAGCACATAATCCAGTCAAGCTAGCTATCACTACCAATTGCGGCTACTTCAGTTTTAAGCAAGCATCACTATGGTACTCCAAATCATTAAGTCAAGCTACTACAGTGCAAGCTAGTGCTACTGCATCAATGGCCATGTAATGCTTCTGGGGCCTGAGTGGATATGTTTATATGCAAATTGACCAGAAAGCAGTGATCTGCACATTGGTCCACATGTCTGAGTCAACTAACTTGGGACATCTAAGTAGGATCTTTGACACAAACAGTACATCCCCCATGGTCATGGAAGCAACTGACAAGCGTCGACAGATCAGATCAACAACTAGGTTCGTTTAATACAAAAAATCAACTAGAAATTCAACAGACACAATTAAATAAAGTAATTTTACAATGATATTAAGTAGGACAGACAAAAGGCCAAGTAGCACAAGGGAGGAACATTTTTTGCAAGATCATCTACACGGTACATGCACACTTCTGTACGGCTACACTATCTGACCTTTCCTACTCCTACTCCTCCCAACTACCTACACCTACCTATGGCCAAGCAGGCCAGGGAGGGACACACACACAAGCAGCATTCTTCTTGGTGCTGCCATTTTCGCGTCGGGAACTGAAGCAGAAGAGGGACGCACCGGCACATCTTCCCCTCTCCAAAACCAAAACAAGATGTGCGGCCAACATCCCTCGCTAGTGGCTATTCCCTAGGAGACAGCTAGTTGCTGTAGTCTACAGAGGATCGTTTACGCGTAGGTGGAGGCGGCGTGCCTCCGCGTCGGCGCGAGCATGAAGAGGGACTCGATGTCCGGCGGCTGGAAGTATCTTAGCATCAGCATCAGCGGCGGCGGGGGTGGAATTTGGCGGGGGTCGGGGCGGGTGGATCGGCGCTGCACCTGGGGTTGGGGCTGGGCCGGGAGCAGGCTACGGCTGCGGCGGCCGGGCGGAGGTCCGGCATCGCTCCATCTGGAGAGGGGAGGAGGCCCGAAGCCGGTGCAGGCTAGTGAGTTGGCGGGTGGATCGGCGCTGCACCTGGGGTTGGGGCCGGGGCGGGAGCGGGTTGCGGCTGTGGCGGCCGGGCGGAGGTCCGGCAGCGCTCCATCTGGAGAGGGGAGGAGGCCCGAAGCCGGAGCAGAGACGACGGGGCTGCGGTGATGCGGGGGCGTGAGGCCTCGTGTCGTCGCCGTGGGTGCTAGGACAGTGGGGAGGCGGAGGGCGCGACGGAAGGGGAGGGAGGGAGGGAATGGGGAGGAAGGGTGGAGAGGGAGGAAGGAGGAAGGAGGAGAGGTACTTGGGCGAGTGCGGCCGGTCGCCGGAGGGGTCGGGGTCGGCGGCGGGGGTGGATTCTGGTGGGGGTCGGGGCGGCGGCGGCAGGGGACGGAGGGGACGGAGGGGGCGCTGCGGAGGGGGCAGATTAGGTTGAGTGGGGAGGAAGGGAGGGAGGGGAACGGGTGGAGTGAGGGGGAAGCTTACTAATGGCGCACCGCGTGGTAGTGCGCCATTACTAGTTAGAACTAGTAATGGCGCACTTCGACCTGCTGCACCATTAGTATGTATGGAAAAATGGAAAGAAAATTAATACTAGTGGCGCACCCTGTTTCTGGTGCCCCATTAGTGTCTTCCACACTAACGGCGCATCACCAACAGGTGCGCCATTAGTATATAGTAGTGGCGCACTACTTCCATGGTGCGCCATTAGTATCAATCCTATCTATAGCCCTTTTCCTAGTAGTGAGGGTCACAAGCGAGCGCAGGAGGCCATCATCCTCTCTCTCTCTCTCCCTATAGGGACTCGCCCATTGCCTGCAAATTGCCGCCGTCGCCGGGACGGATTCGAGAGAGGAAGAGGAGCGGCGCGACTATGCGCTAGGGGCAGAGGAGAGAGGCGTAGGGGAGGAGGAGGCCGACCCCCTGGGCCATGCCGCCGCCTTTGCATCGCCTCGCCATTCCTCCTTCCCTCCCGTGGGAGCCGGGGCCGGGGCAGGGCGTTAGGGTTTGGCGGCGCCAGATCGGAGGAATGGAAGGAGGAGAGGGAGGCGCGGGCGGGGAGGAGGCCGGGTGGCGGCGGGGAAGGAGGAGACGGAGGCGCGGGTTGGGAGGAGGCTGGGCGGCGGCGGGTGAGGAGGAGAAGGACGACGGCCACGGCCACGACGAGGCGCGGGTTGGGGTGGTCGAGGCGGCGGGTCATTGGCCACGGCGAGGGCGAGGGGGCAGGCGGGACAGGCGGGGCGGGGCGGGGCGAGCGAGACGACGAGGCGGGACGGGGAGTGACGGCTAGGGTTCTGCCCATAGGAGCGGCCCCGTTTTATACGGGAGGATGCGAAATGACGAAAATGCCCTCAGGGGGCGCTGGAATTACGCGCGGTGGCATGAACGAGACGGTAACTATTCATTCCAGCAGTAACTTTTTTTGATCCGACGGCCCAGCTTTCTCCAGATGTCGATCCAACGGACGAAAACGCATCAAGGAAAATGATCCGACGGCCGAGAGTCGCTGAGCTCTGAGGAGGCTCGGTGGAGCTTTCATCTTTTATTTCTGGATGGTTTGTACGTTTCACGTTGCTGATTCTTCTTTTTAGAGTTTGTATATGTTTCCACCTTGATGACTTTTCCCACCATAAAAATCACGTATGTTTCAAGCCTTCCGCCCAAAACTTTTTTTCTGCTGATTCTTGCTTTGATGATGAGTTTCAAAAAATTTCATCCAACTCAAAAATTGTTCATGGAGTTCAAAAAATGTTCACGGAATTAAAATTATGTTCAAGAGTTTCAAAATTAGTTCATGAAATTCATATAATGTTCAAGAAATTCACAAAATGTTCATCTAATTTAGATAATGTTCATGAGTTTCAAAAACTGTCCATGCAGTTATAAAAAATGTTCATGAGTTTTAAAAAACATATTCGTGAGTTTCAAAAATTCTTCATGTAATTTGATAATTTTCAATATTTTCAAAATTTTGTTCATTAAACTGGAATAACGTACATGAAATTTAAATAACGCTCATGAGTTTCTAAATATGTTCGTCCAAACTCAAAAAATAATCACGAATTTTTTTAAAAAAGTGTTCACAAGTTCCAAAAAACCTTCACCCAACGAAAAAATTGTTCATGGAACTCAAAAAAATTTAATGAGTTTAGATAATGTCATGAGTTTCAAATTTTTGTTCATAAAACTAGGAAAATGTTCATGAAATTCTCATGATTTTCATGAGTTTCAAAAAATGTTCGTCCAAACTCAAAAAATTGTTCATTAATTTCAATAAATGTTCACGAGTTGCAAAAAGTGTTCGTCCAACTCAAAAACTGTTCACGGAATTCAATGATTGTTCAATAGTTTGAAAATTTTGTTCATAAAACTGAAAAATATGTTATGAAATTTTAATAATGTTCATGAGTTAAAAAAAGGTTCGCCCAAACACAAAAAGTGGGTCCATTTCTAATGGCGCGGGAATGGTGAGACGGTGCTGGTTGCCAGCGACAGGGTCCCACACAATGAACCAGTGCTGCGTCTTGTGAGAGATGAGTACGAAACCATGGCGGCAGTTGAGGAGACTAAAGCGGTTGACATCACCCCACAACAAGGAGAAGCGTCTCCAGGGGACACGATAAGGGGCCATGAGAGTAGGCACAAAGGAAGTGCTGTGAAATCCTGTGTTGAAGAAACCGAGAAGGCACTATAAAAAATATGTCAACTTATGACCTTCTCTCAGTGACCCCAACTGAATTGGTCGTAAATCCATGGCCATTTTGCTTGGAAGGGCTCAAACCCTGAAATTGCCTTACATCAAATGGTCATAAAGCAGACGAGAGTAGTTCACGGCCTTATTTCTACCTGATTACAACCAATATAAATGGTCATGAGGTCATGAACGTGGATGCATTCGTACTTAAGGTGTCGCTCAAGGTGGGCTTGGTCCTCGGTGGAACGAGGCCACCTCCTTTAAAAAAAAATATATGTGCCATGTAGGCCTTGGCCTATCCAGGAAGAAATGTGGGATGCCCTCATATTACTCAAAAAAAATTGTAGTTGGCCCAACGAAAATGGGAAAATAAAAATATCAACAATGTTAATCATGTATTTAAATTTTTCTAAAAAGGTTAATCATGTATTAAATTTTTCTAACCAATATCTACAATATTTTATATGTATACAAAAATGTACAATGTATAAAGAAAATATAGACATCAAAATGTATGTATGAAAAGTTTTTTTTGTTGGAAATATATGAAAATATGTTAATCATGTATTTTAAAAAAGTTAAACATATATAAACAATATGTACAATGTGTCCTAAAAAATGTAGACATGTGTTCAAAATATTAGACATCAAAATATTTATGAAAAATGTTAATAATGTAACTAAAAACTGTTTAATATTTATAAAAAATGTTTCTAGTGTACACAAATTTTTTCATAAAATGTGGTATAATATTTTTGAAAAATGGAGAAGTTTTTTTACAACAAATATTTGTTAGGTTTTTCGAAAAAACCTAATTTTGGGAACTCGGAAAATAGAAAATGAATATGCCGGAATTTGTCTTTTTCACGAGAGGTGGATCAATTTTTTTTACATCTAACCATTTGGTCAATTGTACATTAAATATGGCCTAGTATTTTAGAAATTTGATTTGGTCCAATTTTGAAACAATTATTTGGTAGGTTCTTCACAAAAAACTCATTTTGGGCGCTTCAAAAGTAGACAATAATTTTTTTCGTCCAAAGAAAATGAAAACTTCCTTAGGAAACATTGTTTGCCATTGCAATATGCACTCTTGTGCATATTATGAGATCATTTGAACAAACTATGCCATGAATGTGGTCATAAGGTTGATCATTTGGCTTGAAAGCCATTGATCTCAACACATGATAGCTCGTCTCTGAGATCACTTTTTTAAAAAAGTTATCGTATTACAAGTGTAAGGGCATATTTTTCCCTCAGGTGTTTTGGTGATTGATGACAATGCTTTTGCGGACTAATCGTGTGCCTTGAGTTTCTCAGGTTATTCATATCTAGGCATGAGACGATTCGGTGCCCCTCGGTGACTATTGAAGTCGGCGTCGTTCTACGTTTCTCTTTGGTGGATTTGAGTCGTAGGAGAGCCGTACTATTAAGAGGGGGTCCGCGTCGGAAAGGTTTGGGTGGAATCAACACGTACACTTGTTCCTCCTTTCCCTGCATTTTGGAGCTTCCCTTTGTTATCTTGGTTGTACGGAAATCTGACGACTACTGCTGTGCTTGCGGTAGTACCGCACGCACACGCGGTAGTACTGCTGGGTGTCACAGTAGTACCGCTCATCTGGAGCGGTAGTACCGCGGCTCCCTGGCCTAGTGCCGCTTCGGTGCGGTAGTAGGGGCGGATGTAATTTTTTACATCCGCGCCCTCCATGGTAGTACCGCTCGTCCACAGCGGTAGTACCACGGAGGCTCACGGTAGTACCACTCCCTAGGATTCGTAGTACCGTGGCCCTCCTACCTAGTACCGCAGTGTCGCGGTAGTAGGCGCGGATGTAATTTTTTACATCCGCGTCCGCACGGTAGTACCGCGCCTCGCGGGCGGTAGTACCGCGTCGGATTTTTGTACCTCCTCCGGTTCAGCGGAAGTAGGCACGGATGTAATTTATTTCATCTGCGCCCTTCCCAGGCCGTGACTTTCCTGCCTTGCGGTAGTACCGCAGGTGGGTGCGGTAGTACCGCGCAAGTGGTAGTACTGCCCCCTTATCACGCTAGTTCCGGCCTGTGTTGCTGTTGCAGTAGTACTGTGGTCAGCCACGGTAGTACCGCACAGCCTCGCGGTAGTACCGCGCCCCTGGAGCGGTAGTACCGTATGTCGCGGGCTGAACATGTGGATAACGGTTGGAATTTGTCCACGACTATATAAGGGGCGTCTTCTACCTCTAGTTGACCACCTCTTCCATCTCCAAGCTCCATTGTTGCTCCAAGCTCCTTTTTCACTCGATCTCTCTCCCTAGCCAATCAAACTTGTTGATTTGCTCGGGATTGGGTGACAAGTGCCCGATCTACACTTCCACCACAGGATATTTGATTCCCCCACTTATCCCTTGCGGATCTTGTTACTCTTGGGTGTTGAGCACCCTAGACGGTTGAGGTCACCTCGAAGCCATACTCCATTGTGGTGAAGCTTCGCGGGATTATTGGGAGTCTCCAAGTGTTGTGGAGATAGCCCCAATCTTGTTTGTAAAGGTCTGGTTGCCGCCTTCAAGGGCTCCAATAGTGGAATCACGGCATCTCGCATTGTGTGAGGGCGTGAGGAGATTACGGTGGCCCTAGTGGCTTCTTGGGGAGCATTGTGCCTCCACACCGCTCTAACGGAGACGTACTTCCCCTTAAAAGGAAGGAACTTCGGTAACACATCCTCGTCTCCACCGGCTCCACTCTTGGTTATCTTATCCCTTTACTTTTGCAAGCTTACTTGTGCTATATCCATTGCTTGCTTGTGTGCCCATTGTCTTTCCATCATATAGGTTGTCCACGTAGTTGCACATCTAGACAACCTATTTCATTGTAAGGTTTAAATTGTTAAAGAAAAGTCAAAAATTGTTAGTTGCCTATTCACCCCCCCTCTAGTCAACCATATCGATCCTTTTAATTGGTATCAGAGCCTCGTCTCTTTATTAAGGACTTTGCCGTCCGAAGAGTATGATTGACGTCAACGACGGTGCGGAGGAACACTCCGGTGTGAATCCCATCTCGTCTTCGGCCGAAGGGGGAACCTCGGTCTCTCGTGAGGAATTCAATGTGGCTTTAGACACATTGAAAACCTCCATGACGGCCGAGGTTAAAAGCATGTTTACTGAATTCCTAGAGGGACTCAAACTATCTACCTTGCCGATGAAAGTGGGTGATCCCACTAACAAGGTGACGGATGCTAACCCCGACAAGAGGGAAGCTAATAGTGAAAAGAGTCCGTCTACTAGTGGTAGAAATGGCACCGGCATCTTTGCCCATGTGGAACCCCCGGTGTATAAAGGACCGATCCCCTCTACGCATTTGAATCATGCCGGTCCTCCTCCCAAATATGTGAAAAATGAAGATTTTGATTCTTGGGTCTATCGCTTCAAGCGTCATTTAAAACATGTGAATACTAACCTTTGTGAAGAAGGTTTCTATCCTCATGATCCAAGCAACTTCACCCCTCGAGAAGAAGTGGACAACCAATTCAATGAGAGTGCTCTCTTCATCATCCAAGATGCTATCCTTCCCGAAGATCTCCCTCATCTTCGACCTCATGTCATGGCTAAAGAAGCATGGAAGTGTGTTGAGCATATGTATAGAGGAAGTGCTAGCATTCAACGCTCCAACTATGAAGTGGTGCAAGATGAAGCCGATGAGTTTGCAATGAAAGAGGATGAAGAACCTCGTGAGCTCTTTCGAAGAGTGACCAAACTTGCGGTCGCACTCCGAGATCATGGGAGTAAAGACACGAAAGACAATTGGATCAAGCGCAAGTTCCTCAAGGCCATGATGCCCTACAACAAGGCCATGTCCTCCATCATCCGCCAAAGACCGGACTTCCACTCCATGACCTCTGGTGAAGTGTTGGATGAGTTCATTGCAATGAACATCTTGGATAAGACCGCCGACAATGCGGTGCTCTGTTCCCAAAGGGAAAAGAAGCCCAATCTTGCCTTGAAGGCCAAGGTTAGTGTGGAAGAAGAAGAAGAAGAGGAAGATGAGGAGAGCAACCCCGAGGACACAAAGTATGATTATCATGAGCACATGGCTCTTGCCTCAAGACAGTTTTGGAGTAAGAAGACTACAAGACCCAACTTCAACAAGAACAACTCAAGTGGCCTCAAAGGGAAGCAACGAGTTAGAACTTGTTTCAACTGTGGCAATGTCAGTCATTTCGTTGCGGATTGTCCATACGAGAAGCGGGAAGACAATGGTGGCAAGTTCATTCGAAAAGACAAAGCTAGTCCTTCCCCAACAAGAACAACTTCACCAAGAAGACTCCTTCTCGCGGGTTGGTGGTTCAAGAAGAATACCGTGAGGATGACGATGATGATGAAGATGGTGAAACAATGGCCATGGCATCCGTTGCCATTGTCTCAACTCCTCGGGTGTCTCTATTCGATGCACCTAACGAGAACATCACCGCCAAGTGCCTCATGGCTAAGGCCACCAACGAGGTAACCCCCAACATCAAAACCACCATTATTCCTAACCCTCCTTCAACGGATGACTTTGATAATGGTAAGGGGTCTAATGTGGAGATCAATGAATTTGAGTCCTTCATGAGTAAGCTCAAGGGCAAATCCAAGAAGCATTTCATTGCTCTCTTGGAACAACTTGGTTAAGCCAATGACATGATCGAGGCTCATGAAGAAACCATCACTAAGATGGAAAGTCATAGTCGTGACTATGCCGATGAGATATCGGATCTCTCTAATGCTCTTGAGGAAGAGCGTGAGCATCGTTTGGCTCTTGAGGAGTCACACAACGATGGTCACGCTAAACTAAAGAAAGATCTTGATCATGCTCTTGTTGTGTCTCGTGTTCTAGCTTCCGAGAAGGCTAAACTTGGGGTTGATCATGTTATACTCACGGAGGAGTTTGATGTACTTGACAAGGCCCACAAGGTCTTGAAAAGTGCTCATGCCACCCTCAAGGAGTCTCATGCTCAACTCCAAGTTAAGCTAACTAAGGAAAAGGCCACATTTCCTCACATGGTCTTAATTGATAATGCAAATGCTACTAACCCATGTTGTGAGCATGTGCATCTTGTGGAGGAAAATGCCAAGTTGAAGGAACAACTCGAGAAAGGTCTTGTGTCATGCATACAAGGCGAGAAGAACCTAAATGACCTTTTGAGCAATCAAAAGGAAGTTGTGGGAAAGGAGGGAGTTGGATTTGCACCCAAGTCCAAGAACAAGAAGAAGAACAAGGAGAAGAAGAGCAAGACCAATCGACCTCCTCCACTCACGCAAACCTTTGTGAAGGAGGGAGAAGGTGCTCCTAAGGAGAAGAAGAACAATGGGAAGAGCATTGAAGCCAAAGAGCGCAACGCCATCTCTCCCAACAAAGACGGCGACTTTAACCCCTCTTATGTGTTGTGCCGTGCTAGTGATGGACATGTTTATGCTAAATTTGTTGGTTCTCCTTATGAGTACATTGAATGGTCTATTTGGGCTCCTAAGACCCTTGTTACTAACATCAAAGGACCCATTACTCAATGGGTACCTAAAACCAAGCATTGATCTCTTGTAGGTGTTTGCTTCCGGTGGAGGATCATGGTTGCTCGACAGTGGAGCAACAAATCATATGACCGGGAGCAAGGACTTGGTGGTGGACGTGCACAATATCCCATCTATGCCCACCAATGTCGAATGGGGTGATGCCTCACATTCTAAGGTATTGGGTCTTGGCAAGGTTGTCATTTCTCATGATCTAACGATCGAGAAAGTCATGCTTGTTGAGTCCCTTGCATTCAATTTACTTTCCGTTCGTCAACTCGCACTCATGGGTTTTGCTACCTTCTTTGATATTTATACCGTGGCCCTCTTGTGGAGCAAGACTCTTAACGTAGCCTTTGCTGGGCATGTCGAGAACGGTCTCTATGTGGTTAACTTCTCGGAGCAACCCACTAAGACCGCGACATGCCTAATGGCTAAAGTTGATGTGGGATGGCTTTGGCATCGCCGTTTAGCCCACGTCAATATAAGATCTTTGCAAAGTCTTCTCAAGGGGGACCATATTCGTGGACTAACAAATGTTAGTTTTGCCAAAGATCGTGCTTGCAGTGCTTGTATCAAAGGAAAGCTTCATGAAAAGGCTCACCCTCCTTCAACCATCATCTACTCAAAGAGACCCTTGGAGCTCCTTCACATGGATCTCTTCGGGCCTCCATCTTTTGATAGTCTTGGAGGGAGAAAGTATTGCTTGGTGATTGTGGATGATTATTCAAGAACACTTGGGTATACTTCTTTAAGAGGAAGAGTGAGACTCAACAAACCGTCATCGACTTTGCAAATGAAGCTCAACGTCAACACAATGCAAAGATCTTGACAATAAGAAGTGACAACGGCACCGAGTTCAAGAACTACACCTTGGATGAGTTTCTTAGTGATGAAGGGATCAAGCACCAATATTACGCACCATATACCCCTCAACAAAATGGTGTTGCGGAGATGAAGAACCGGACATTGATGGATGCGGCAAGGACCATGATGGCGGAGTTCAAGTCTCCATACAACTTCTGGGCCGAAGCCATCAACACAGCTTGTCATGCATCCAATCGGCTCTATCTCCGCAAAGGCTTGAACAAGACTCCGTATGAGATACTCACCGGGAACAAGCCCAATCTCAAGTACTTCCGGGTGTTCGGGTGTAAGTGTTTCATTCTCAAGAAAGGTGTTCGTTTGTCTAAATTTGAAGCTAGAGCTCATGAGGGCATATTTGTTGGTTATGCTACAAACTCTCATGCTTACCGTGTTCTCAACAAGTCCAACGGACTCATTGAGGAAACGTGTAACGTGGAGTTTGATGAAAATAACGGCTCCCAAGTGGAGCAAAGTGGTACTTGTGATGTAGGTGATGAAATTCCTCCCCAAGCCATAAGAAGAATGGGTATTGGTCAAATCCTACCCATTGAGGAACCCCTTGTGGCCGAAGGAGAAGGACAATGCTCTACTCAAGTAGAGCCATCACCTCATCAAGACCCACACGCTTCCGAAGAACAAAGTGAAGGCCCTCAACCTTGTGAACAAGACCAAGGGCAAGATCAACCTCGAGATGGTGGTGAACCTCTAAATGATGCCCAAGGTCAAGTTCTCCCCCTCGAGCAAGCTCAAGATCAAGAACAAACTCAAGACGTCGCTCAAGATGATCAAGTCAACCCTCCCTCCACATCCGAGGAGGAATTAGAGCGTCGTGCTGCGAAGATTGCTTCCAAGCTCACCACTCAAGGCCATCTCATGGAAAATGTATTTGGAAGCCTAAGAAAGGGGGTAAGCACTCGTAGACAATTAGCAAACTATTGTGAACATCACGCGTTTGTCTCTTGTGTTGAACCCCAAAAGGTCTATGAGGCACTCGAAGACTCGGATTGGCTCAATGCCATGCATGAAGAACTCAACAACTTCGAGTACAACAAAGTTTGGAGATTGGTGCCAAGGCCATCGGGGAACCACAACGTCATTGGAACAAAGTGGATCTTCAAGAACAAGCAAGATGCTCATGGGAACATCATTCGCAACAAGGCAAGATTGGTAGCACAAGGCTACTCCCAAGTCGAGGGTATCGACTACGGTGAAACTTTTGCTCCCGTTGCTCGTCTTGAATCCATTCGTTTGTTGATTGCATATGCTTCCCATCACAACTTTAAGTTGCAACAAATGGATGTGAAAAGTGCTTTTCTTAATGGTCCCATTAATGAGTTGGTCTATGTCAAGGAACCCCCCGGGTTCGAGGACCCCTACTTCCCGGATCATGTGTATCAACTCGATAAGGCACTCTATGGCCTTAAACAAGCCCCACGTGTGTGGTATGACCACCTTACCGAGTTGCTACAAGATCGTGGCTTTGAAGTAGGACAAATCGATCCCACTCTTTTTACTAAGAAGGTCAAAGGGGAGTTGTTTGTATGCCAACTATATGTTGATGATATTATCTTTGGTTCTCCTAACAAAGCTTTCAATGAGGAATTTGCCGCTCTCATGACCTCCAAGTTCAAGATGTCTTCAATGGGAGAGTTAAAGTTCTTCCTTGGTTTTGACATTAAACAACGAAGAGAAGGAACCTTCATCAACCAAGCCAAATACACTCAAGACATGCTTAAAAGATTCAAGCTAAGTGATGTCAAGCCGGCTTCTACTCCAATGCCTACCAAGTGCCAACTTGACATCGATCCCAATGGTAAAGCGGTGGATCAAAAGGTATATCGCTCCATGATTGGCTCCTTGCTTTACCTTTGTGCATCTAGACCGGATATCATGTTGAGTGTGGGGATGTGTGCACGGTTTCAAGCCGCACCAAAGGAAAGTCACTATGTGGCGGTCAAGCTAATCTTTCGATATTTGGCTCATACCCCAAACTTTGGCTTATGGTACCCAAGAGGAGCAAATTTCAAGCTTGAAGGTTTGGATTCCGATTGGGCGGGGGACAAAGTGGATAGGAAGTCCACTTCCGGAGGGTGCCAATTTCTTGGTTGCTCTTTGGTAAGTTGGTCTTCCAAGAAGCAAAGTTGTGTGTCCCTCTCGTCCACCGAAGCGGAGTATGTGGCAGCCGGTAGTTGTTGTGCTCAACTACTATGGATGAGGCAAACTTTAAAGGAGTACTGTGTCATTTGTGACAAAGTGCCTCTTTGGTGTGATAATGAAAGTGCCATCAACATTTCTCTCAACCCGGTTCAACACTTCAAGACGAAGCACATTGAGATTCGGTATCACTTCATCCGGGATCACATTAGGCGAGGAGAGATTGAGCTCAAGTATGACAACACTCATGATAACCTTGCAGATATTTTCACGAAGCCCCTGGATGAAGCAAGATTTCGCGAGTTAAGGCATGAGCTAAATATCATTGATTTGAGCAATGTGACTTGAACCCGTACACCCCCACCACACTCAACGTGTTGTCTAGTTTAGGTGTAGGCATGGACATAGGGGGAGTGTTGTTCTCTCAATGAACTCTCCCTCCCCCCATTATGCATAAATCGATCACCTCTTTCACATTAGCTATTTTTAATGGTGCTTGTGCTTCAAAGACGAGTTTTGGTCATGGGCCCAAGGATAATTCTTCGCGGTGCCATACCATCCAACTCAAACATAGGTGGCTTCGGCCACCGCCCTCTCTCCTCGAGAGGCTTTGTCACTTGGTAGTTTCTTGTTGTCTTCTTGCCTCTTGTTTGTGCGTGTTCTTGTGTTTCTTGTGTGTGAAAAGTTTCCGTGCAAATGCTTCTTCTTTTTCGTGTTGAAACTTGCGGTGACTTGAGCTCACGGTACTACCGCGGTCGGCCACGGTACTACCGCTTGCGGGAGCACGGTACTACCGTCACCACGCGGCAGTAATTTTTTACTGCCGCATGGTTGAGCGGTACTACCGCCTCGGCGCGGTACTTCCGCCCGAGCGGTACTACCGCGATGATACGCGGTACTACCGCGCCGGTTCAAGCGCGTGGGGATAAGGACGGGCAGGGGGAGTTTTAACTCCCCATACCCATTCTCTGTCCTCTCTCTCCACGTCACCTCCTTCTCTCCCTCGCTCAAGAACGGAGCCGGCGTTCGTCGCCGGATCTCCTCCACCAGCTGCCCTCCCGTGATTCCGACCGGTGGGATCGTTCCCCACCACGTGCTCTTGCTATGGACCAAGGTTTTTCCCCAACTCCCTCTCCATGTTGTTTGTGTTTAGTGTTTCTAGGTTTTGGGGGAGACTTGTGTGTTCTTGAGATTCCTAGGCTTAATCTCTACAAGAGTAGGATGAAGGAGTGTGGTATTGCATAGGATTTATACTTGTATTGTTGTCTTGCGCTAGATCGGATCACCGTAGCACCGCCATTGTTTCGCGGTTCTTTTTCAGATTCGAACCGCCAGTTGGATCTGACGCGACGCGGTACTACCGCCCGTCTAGCGCGGTACTACCGCTTGCGCGGTACTACCGCCCTTCGGGAGCGGTACTACCGCGCTCTGTGCGGTACTAAAAGTTTACTTCTGCTCCAACCACGGTACTACCGTGACCTCGCACGGTACTACCATGTTTGGAGCAGTACTAATCTTTTAGTACCGCATGCAATGGCAGTTTTACCGTGGCTCACTTCTATCGCATGGCAACTTTCTCGTATGCCTTCTATGTGTTTCTTGTGCTTGTTCGTGGCCTTTGCATTGATCCTTTCGCGTCTTTGGTGTTTTGCGTGTGTGTCTCAGGTGGTGGCTCTCGCCGGTCCAACCCCAGCCGTGACACTGGCTCCAAACGTTTGCGCAACCCAGGAGAAGTACCAGAAGGTTCGTCTGCCTCCAAGCGTAATGTCAATCACTCAGCTAGCAAGCACAAGGAGCCCGCTAAGGGCATGGATGAGATAGGCCAAGCTGATTATGTCCATCTCAGGCAGCTTCACCCTTATGTGCACCCGCGTGCCACCTTCAGAGGCTGTGAGTTGTTCTGGAACAAGCAACAGGTCAACATCTATCTGGATGTCATCAAGAACAAGCAGAACACCTATGTGGAGGTGAAGTGGATTGATATGCATCACATGAGGAAGGACAAGTTTCGTGACTACTTTGGAGAGGCTCTGGACTTGGTGGAGCAGTTTGGCATTGAGCATGTGATTACCTTCCACCTCGACTATGACCCTGAGCTCATCTGTCAGTTCTTTGCCTCAGTCTACTTTCACTCCGATGAGGAACGGAGGATGACCTGGATGACCAACGGCCGTAAGCTGTCTGCTACCTGGAAGGAGTTCATGGATCTCCTCCAGGTTCCTGATGAAGGTCTCGACTCTCCAGTGGGTGTTCGCCCTCATGCCAATGCTGATTCTGCCAGCAAGGACAGACTTGCCCCTTTCATGGTTGAGAAGGCACTCGCCAATGGCAAGACAACTTTGGTGCTCAACCCTTTCCTGGATATCATGTATCGCATCTTCCGCAACTCCTTGTTTCCTTGCATCGGTGATAAAGACAAGGTTCATGCCTATATGGTGGACATGATTCTCATCTGCGAGGATGCTCGTTCGTCTCAGTCATAGCCACTTGATGTCTCACACATCATGTGGTGTGAGCTTCGGTTTGCAGTGTTCAACCGCAAGGTGCCTATCTATGGGCCCTATCTGTTTCTGCTGATTTCGAAGACTTGGGAGAAGATGTTTCCTGCTGATGAGTTTCTTGCTCCTGACTGGGTTCGCCATGAGCCCATTTGCCTGCGTATCAAACCCAACTGGGCCAACACCACTACTCGCGCCGAGGCGACTGCTGCTAGGACTGCTGTTGATGAGGAGGATGCTGGCCCCGAGGATGTTGCTGAGGGCCATGCTGCTAGATCTTCCCAGAGTGCCTCTATGCCATCATGGGCCAAGAAGCTGAAGGACAAGATGAAGACTCTTTTCTGCATGCAAGCCAAGGGGCAGTACAGGACTCACGTGGCATCCAAGGAGAGTCGTCGCCGGGACAACAAGATCTTGCAGCTCTATGGTGAGGCAGTGTCTGGCGGGTCTGAGGAGCACATCACTCCAGAAGCCGAGTGGATGGAGAAGCAGGGCTACAGGTGGACTGAGTCTGAGGAGGATGTCGAGGAGACCATCCCTGCTGCCGAGGCGTCCGATGGAGAGGATTGGGACGAGTTCTCTGCTTGAGCCACCTCTTGTGTGTAGGTGTCCTCTCTGCCTTTTTGGCGTCTCGATGCCAAAGGGGGAGAGAGTGTAGGGATTTGCGAGTGTGTCGTGTGTTTGCTGCTTTCTCGTTTGTGTCGTGTGTTTGCTGCTTTCTCGGTTGAACCTCGGTTGCTTTACTTTGTATGGTGTAAGACATATGCACTCTATCTATCCTTGCGAGCTCGTGTTATATTGTGCTATTTTTATGCTATGCTATGCTTATTATCATGTCTCAGTCTCTAAAATATAGGGGGAGTGTTGATCCTAGTCTGTGTGCTATGCAGTCCAAAGCATTCATCAAAAGTGCACACATCTAGGGGGAGCCCGTCTATATTTTAGAGAGGTGGGGTTTGCCCCTGCTCTAAATTATCTTCTCCATATGCAAATCCCGTGTTGTCATCAATCCACCAAAAAGGGGGAGATTGTAAGGGCATATTTTTCCCTCAGGTGTTTTGGTGATTGATGACAATGCTTTTGCGGACTAATCATGTGCCTTGAGTTTCTCAGGTTATTCATATCTAGGCATGAGACGATTCGGTGCCCCTCGGAGACTATTGAAGTCGGCATCGTTCTACGTTTCTCTTTGGTGGATTTGAGTCGTAGGAGAGCCGTACTATTAAGAGGGGGTCCGCGTCGGAAAGGTTTGGGTGGAATCAACACGTACACTTGTTCCTCCTTTCCCTGCATTTTGGAGCTTCCCTTTGTTATCTTGGTTGTACGGAAATCTGACGACTACTGCTGTGCTTGCGGTAGTACCGCACGCACACGCGGTAGTACCACTGGGTGTCACGGTAGTACCGCTCATCTGGAGCGGTAGTACCGCGGCTCCCTGGCCTAGTGCCGCCCCGGTGCGGTAGTAGGGGCGGATGTAATTTTTTACATCCGCGCCCTCCGCGGTAGTACCACGGAGGCTCACGGTAGTACCGCTCCCTAGGATTCGTAGTACCGTGGCCCTCCTACCTAGTACCGCAGTGTCGCGGTAGTAGGCGCGGATGTAATTTTTTACATCCGCGTCCGCACGGTAGTACCGCGCCTCGCGGGCGGTAGTACCGCGTCGGATTTTTGTACCTCCTCCGGTTCAGCGGAAGTAGGCACGGATGTAATTTATTTCATCTGCGCCCTTCCCAGGCCGTGACTTTCCTGCCTTGCGGTAGTACCGCAGGTGGGTGCGGTAGTACCGTGCAACCAGTAGTACTGCCCCCTTATCACGCTAGTTCCGGCCTGTGTTGCTGTTGCGGTAGTACTGTGGTCAGCCACGGTAGTACCACACAGCCTCGCGGTAGTACCGCGCCCCTGGAGCGGTAGTACCGTGTGTCGCGGGCTCAACATGTGGATAACGGTTGGAATTTGTCCACGACTATATAAGGGGCGTCTTCTACCTCTAGTTGACCACCTCTTCCATCTCCAAGCTCCATTGTTGCTTCAAGCTCCTTTTTCACTCGATCTCTCTCCCTAGCCAATCAAACTTGTTGATTTGCTCGGGATTGGGTGACAAGTGCCCGATCTACACTTCCACCACAGGATATTTGATTCCCCCACTTATCCCTTGCGGATCTTGTTACTCTTGGGTGTTGAGCACCCTAGACGGTTGAGGTCACCTCGAAGCCATACTCCATTGTGGTGAAGCTTCGCGGGATTATTGGGAGCCTCCAAGTGTTGTGGAGATAGCCCCAATCTTGTTTGTAAAGGTCCGGTTGCCGCCTTCAAGGGCTCCAATAGTGGAATCACGGCATCTCGCATTGTGTGAGGGCGTGAGGAGATTACGGTGGCCCTAGTGGCTTCTTGGGGAGCATTGTGCCTCCACACCGCTCTAACGGAGACGTACTTCCCCTTAAAAGGAAGGAACTTCGGTAACACATCCTCGTCTCCACCGGCTCCACTCTTGGTTATCTTATCCCTTTACTTTTGCAAGCTTACTTGTGCTATATCCATTGCTTGCTTGTGTGCCCATTGTCTTTCCATCATATAGGTTGTCCACGTAGTTGCACATCTAGACAACCTATTTCATTGTAAGGTTTAAATTGTTAAAGAAAAGTCAAAAATTGTTAGTTGCCTATTCACCCCCCTCTAGTCAACCATATCGATCCTTCCAATAAGTTTATTATTTTTCCTGGGAACTTGACCACATATAATGACACAATGTGAAGGTTTCTCCTTTTTTTGATTTTTTTAATTTTCCATGCCTGTTTCAAAATGCGGTCTAAACGGCGGGCATGACCGTTCTTAGCTAGTGGTTCAATCTTGGAAAAAATTTGGTGTTTCTCTGATTAAATAGATACTTTTGTATGTAAAAATTGTTTTTGGGAAAAATAAATAGCAAACTATGAGGCAGCTGTAGTTCAAATTTGACCCACTTCCTACCGAATCGACGGAAAATTGTCTTTTTCACCAGAGATGGATAGAAGCTTTTGACACCCAATCATTTGGTCAACTGTGCATTAAATATGGCCTAGTATTTTATAAAAATGATTTGGTACAATTTTGCAACATTTATTTGGTAGGTTCTTCACAAAAAAAACTCAATTTGGGCGCTCGAATAATGGAAAATGATTTTTCGTCCAAAGAAAATGAAAACTTCCTTAGGCAACATTATTTGCCATTCCAATATGCACCCTGTGCACAATATGAGATCATTTGAAAAAACTATGCCATGAGTGTGGCCATAAGATTGATCATTTGACTTGAAAGCCATTGATCTCCACACCTGATAGCTCGTTTCTGAGAACACTTTTTTTAAAAGAATTGCCCCATTATAAGTTTATTATTTTTCCTGGGAACTTGGCCACATATGATGACACAATGCGAAGGTTTCCCAATTTTATTTTATTATTTTAATTTTCATGCCCGTTTCAAAATGTGGTCAAAACGGCGGGCATGACCATTTCTAGCTAGTGATTGAAAGTTGGAAAACTTTTGGTGTTTCCCTAATGAAATATATACTTATGTACCTAGAAATGATTTTTGAAAAAAATATTGAGCAAACTATGAGGCAGCGGCAGTTCAAATTTGACCCACTTCCTACTAAATCGGCGGAGATTTGTCTTTTTCACGAGAGGTGGATCAAAACTTTTGACATCCAACCATTTGGTAATTGTGCATTAAATATGCCCTAGTATTTTGTAAAAATGATTTGGTCCAATTTTGCAACAAATATATGGTAGGTCCTTCACAAAAAAACTCATTTTGGGCACTTGAAAAAATGAAAAATGAATTTTTCGTCCAAAGAAAGTGAAACTTCCTTAGGCAACATTGTTTGCCATTACAAGATGCACCCGTGTGCATGATATGAGGTCATTTGAACAAACTATGCCATGAATGTGGCCATAAGATTGATCATTGGGCTTGAAAGCCATGAATCTTCACACATGATAGCTCATTACTAAGAGCACTTTTTAAAACAATTATCGTATTACAAGTTTATTATATTTCCTGGTAACTTGGACACATATAATGACACAATGCGAATGTTTTCCAATTTTTTGTTTTTTTGAATTTTTTATGCCCGTTTCAAAATGCGGTCAAAACGACAGGCATGACCGTTCCTAACTAGTGGTTGAATCTTGGAAAACTTTTGCTGTTTCTCTGATTAAATAGATACTTTTGTACCTAAAAATTATTTTTGGGAAAAATAAAGAGGAAACTAGGAGGCAGTTGCAGTTCAAATTTGACCCGCTTCCAACTGAATCGGTGGAAATTTGTCTTTTTCACGAGAGGTGGATCAAAAATTTTGACAGCCAACCATTTGGTCAATTGTAAATTATATAGCATAATATTTTAGAAAAAAGTTTTGGTCCAATTTAGCAACAATTATTTGGTAGGTCCTTCACAAAAATACGTCATTTTGGGCACTCGGAAAATGGAAAATGATTTTTTCATCCAAGGAAAATGAAAACATCCTTAAGCAACATTGTTTGCCATGCCAATATGCACCTTTGTGCACAGTATGAGATTATTTGAACAAACTATGCTATAAATGTGGGCATAAGACTGATCATTTGGCTTGAAAGCCATTGATCTCCACACATGATAGCTCGTTTATGAGAACACTTTTTAAAAATAATTATTGTATTACAAGTTTATTATTTTTCCTGGTAACTTGGACACATATAATGACACAATGCGAAGGTTTTCCAATTTTTTTGATTTTTTTGATTTTTATGCCCATTTCAAAATGCGGTTAAAACAGCGGGCATGACCGTTCCTAGCTAGTGGTTGAATCTTGGAAAATCTTTGTTGTTTCTCTGATTAAATAGATACTTTTGTACCTAAAAATGATTTTTGGGAAAAATAAAGAGGAAACTGTGAGGCAGCTGCAGTTCAAATTTGACCCGCTTACAACTGAATCAGCGGAAATTTGTCTTTTTCATGAGAGGTGGATCAAAACTTTTGATACCCAACATTTGGTCAATTGTGAATTAAATATGCCCTAATATTTTAGAAAAATGTTTTGGTCCAATTTTGCAACAATTATTTGGTAGGTCCTTCACAAAAATACCTCATTTTGGGCACTCGAAAAATGGAAAATGATTTTTTCGTCCAAAGAAAATGAAAACTTACTTAGGCAACACTGTTTGCCATTCCAATATGCATCCTTGTGCACAATATGAGATCATTTAAATGGACTATGCTATGAATGTGGCCATAAGATTGATCATTTGACTTGAAAGCCATTGATCTTCACACATAATAGCTCATTTCTGAGAACACTTTTTAAAACATTTACTGTAGTTAAAGTTTATTATTTTTCCTCTAAACTAGGTCAGATATAATGGCACAATGCGAAAGTTTTTTTTGTTTTTTGAATTTCTTTCTAAATGTTGTCAAAACAGCGGGTATGACTACCGGTCTTCGGTCACCGGGAAGGTGACGATGACGAACTCCTCGCTCGCGACCACCTCCTCGATGCCTTGCTCTTCTACGTGCCGAGGTCCTTGCTGGCGGCCTTGCCAGATAAAATTCCAGAGCTTCTTTATTCAGTATTGCCACCCCCGCCCCCAAAGTCGAGACGTCGAATGATCCAAAAACCTAAGCTACTAGGACCCTAAAACCTAAAGCTAAATGATCCACACACGCGGGATCCGATGACCCTCCTCACTGCCGACGACCAAGAAGTCACCGGCGGAGGGGAACCGCCGAAAGACGGCACCAAAAGAGTCAGCTCTCTTAGCCAAAAAGATCTGCACTTTATATTTTGCCGATTACGACCTACTTAGGTGGTCATGAACGTCGCACACATGTACTCACTCTGTTTTGATTGGTTCTGTCGGCGTTCTGGGAACGGGGGTACCCAGACTTGCCTGCCTGCGGCCTGTAGCGTGGCTCAAGGAGTGGCCCAGTACGGCCCATCTTCGTCAACACAAGCTCAAGACCCTCGCGAGGGGCCAAGCCTCGCGAGGCGGACGACAGGAAGCTTCCTCAGGCACAGCCTCGTCAGGCTGGCTCACGAGGAGGCGGAGAGATCAAGGCGGGGTACCTCACGAGGTGCCCGTGACGCAAGCCATGACGATCGAAGCCAGGCGGGCGCTGGCCTGCGCAGTGTCCTTGTTTTCTCTTTGGTGCAAAGGGGGCAAGTGCAGGCCAAGGTATCAAGAAAGGGCTACCATTTCGGTGCAACAAGACCAAGACCAGCAGAACGGCAGGATGGAGGTCATCATGGAGCCCAGGAAGGCGTCATTGTCAGAGTCTTTGACAGGCGAGGACCAACTTTAGTCAAGATAAGTGTACTAGATGTTCCCCTTCAAAATGGCCAATTGTTGGCGCCCTTCCCGCTCAATATTTGGGAAGACGACCAGGGCCTCGCTCTATAAATAGGACTAGCCATTCTCAAGGTAGGGTTGATACGTCTCCAACGTATCTATAATTTTGATTGCTCCATGCTACTTTATCTACTATTTTGGACTATATTGGGCTTTATTTTCCACTTTTATATTATTTTTGGGACTAACCTATTAACCGGAGGCCCAGCCCAGAATTGCTGTTTTTTGCCTATTTCAGTATTTTGAAGAAACAGAATATCAAACGGAGTCCAAACGGAATAAAACCTTCGGGAACGTGATTTTCTCACCGAACATGATCCAGGAGACTTGGACCCTTCTCCAAGAAGTGCCAGAGGCGGTCACGAGGGTGGAGGGCGCCCCCTGGGCGCGCCCCTGCCTCGTGGGCCCTCTGTTTCTCGACCGACATACTCCTTCCTCCTATATATACCTACGTACCCCCGTCAGATCAAATACAGAGCCAAAAACCTAATTCCACCGCCGCAACTTTCTGTATCCGTGAGATCCCATCTTGGGGCCTGTTCCGGAGCTCCGCTGGAGGGGGCATCTACCATGGAGGGCTTCTACATCAACACCATAGCCTCTCGGTTGAAGTGTGAGTAGTTTACTTCAGACCTTCGGGTCCATAGCTAGTAGCTAGATGGATTATTCTCTCTTTTTGAATCTCAATACAATGTTCTCCCCCTCTCTTGTGGAGATCTATTCGATGTAATCTTCTTTTTGCGGTGTGTTTGTTGAGACCGATGAATTGTGGGTTTATGATCCAGCTTATCTATGAATAATATTTGAAATTCTTTTATGTATGATTGAGTTATCTTTGCAAGTCTCTTTGAATTATCCGTTTGGTTTGGCCAACTAGATTGGTAGTTCTTGCAATGGGAGAAGTGTTTAGCTTTGGGTTCAGTCTTGCGGTGTCCTTACCCAGTGACAGAAAGGGTTGCAAGGCACGTATTGTATTGTTGCCATCGAGGATAACAAGATGTTTTTTTTATCATATTGCATGAATTTATCCCTCTACATCATGTCATCTTGCTTAAGGCGTTACTCTGTTTTTAACTTAATACTCTAGATGCATGCTGGATAGCGGTCAATGAGTGGAGTAATAGTAGTAGATGTAGAATCGTTTCGATCTACTTGTCTCGGACGTGATGCCTATACACATGATCATACCTAGATATACTCATAATTATACTCAATTCTGTCAATTTCTCAACAGTAATTCGTTCACCCACCGTAGAATACTTATGCTCTTGAGAGAAGCCACTAGTGAAACCTATGGCCTCCGGGTCTGTTCTCATCATATCAATCTCCATTACTTTATTACTTGCTTTGTTTTTACTTTGCCTTTTATTTTTATTTTGCATCTATCTATCAAAAGTACCAAAAATATTATTTATCATCTCTATCAGATCTCACCCTCGTAAGTGACTGTGAAGGGATTGACAACCCCTAATCGCGTTGGTTGCGAGTAGCTATCATTTTGTGTAGGTACGAGGGACTCGTGCGTGATCTCCTACTGGATTGATACCTTGGTTCTAAAAAACTGAGGGAAATACTTACGCTACTTTACTGCATCATCCTCTCCTCTTCAGGGAAATCCAACATAGTGCTCAAGAGGTAGCAAGAAGAATTTCAGGCGCCGTTGCCGGGGAGTTTGCGCAAAAGTCAACCATACCAAGTACCCATCACAATCCCTATCTCTTGCATCACATTATTTGCCTCTCGTTTTCCTCTCCCCCACTTCACCCTTGCCGTTTTATTCGCCCTCTCTCTCCCAATCTCCTCCTCTTTTTCCCTTTCGCCTTTTTCTCGTTTGCCTTTTTGTTTGCTTGTGTGTTGGATTACTTGTTGCCATGGCGCAAGATGATACCAAATTGTGTGACTTATCAAATACCAATAATAATGATTTCCTTAGTACTCCGATTGCTCCTCTTAATGATGATGAGTCTTGTGAAATCAATACCGCTTTGCTGAATCTTGTTATGAAAGATCAATTCGCCGGCCTTCCTAGTGAAGATGCCGCTACTCATCTAAATAATTTTGTTGATTTGTGTGATATGCAAAAGAAGAAAGATAAGGATAACAATATTGTCAAATTGAAGTTATTTCCGTTTTCACTTAGAGATCGTGCTAAAGTTTGGTTTTAGTCTTTGCCTAAAAATAGTATTGATTCTTGGAACAAGTGCAAATATGCTTTTATCTCTAAGTATTTTCCTCCCGCTAAGATCATCACTCTTAGGAACAACATTATGAATTTTAAACAACTTGATCATGAGCATGTTGCCCAATCTTGGGAAAGAATGAAATTGATGCTTCGCCATTGCCCTACTCATGGTTTGAATATATGGATGATCATACAAATTTTTTATGCCGGATTGAATTTTGCTTCTAGAAATCTTTTAGATTCGGCCGCAGAAGGCACGTTTATGGAAATTACATTAGGAGATGCTACAAAATTACTTGATAATATTATGGCTAATTATTCTCAATGGCACACCGAAAGATCTTCTAGTAAAAAAGTGCAAGCTATAGAAGAAATCAATGTTTTGAGTGAAAAGATGGATGAACTTATGAAGATGTTTGCTACTAAAAATACTTCTCTTGATCCCAATGATATGCCTTTATCTACTTTCATTGAGAATAATAATGAATCTATGGATGTGAATTTTGTTGGTAGGAATAGTTTTGGAAATAACGCGTATAGAGGGAATTTTAATCCTAGGCCTTATCCTAGTAATCCTTCTAATAATTATGGAAATTCCTACAACAACTCTTATGGAAATTTTAATAAGATGCCCTCTGAATTTGAGAGTAGTGTTAAAGAGTTTATGAATTCACAAAAGAATTTTAATGCTTTGCTTGAAGAGAAATTGCTTAAAGTTGATGATTTGGCTAGGAACGTTGATAGAATTTCTCTTGAAATTGATTCTTTAAAGCTTAGATCTATTCCTCCTAAGCATGATATCAATGAGTCTCTCAAAGCCATGAGAATTTCCATTGATGAGTGCAAAGAAAGAACCGCTAGGATGCGTGCTTCCAAAGATGCCTTTATTAAAGCGTGTTCTTCCAATTCCTATGAAAATCAAGATGAAGATCTAAAAGTTATTGATGTGTCCCCCATTAAATCTTTGTTTTTGCAATATGAATCTTGATGAAACTGAATATGATCTTCCTTTACCTAGAAGGCGTTCTAAGAATTCAGAGTTTCTAGATCTTGATGATGAAATTGATGAAAGTGGGATTGAAATAAATAAAAACCTAGATGTTGCTAAACCCACTATTTTGGATCTCAAGGAATTTAATTATGAAAATTGCTCTTTGATTGGTTGTATTTCCTTGTTGCAATCCGTGCTAGATTCTCCTCATGCTTATAGTCAAAATAAGGCCTTTACCGAACACATTGTTGATGCCTTGATGCAATCTTATGAAGAAAAACTTGAGTTGAAAGTTTCTATCCCTAGAAAACTCTATGATGAGTGGGAACCTACTATCAAAATTAAAATTTAGAAATTATGAGTTTCATGCTTTGTGTGATTTGGGTGCTAGTGTCTCCACTATTCCCAAAATTTGTGTGATTTGTTAGATTTCCGTGACTTTGAAGATTGCTCTCTAAACTTGCATCTTGCGGATTCCACTATTAAAAAGCCTATGGGAAGAATTAATGATGTTCTTATTGTTGCAAATAGGAATTATGTGCCTGTAGATTTTATCGTTCTTGATATAGATTGCAATCCTTCGTGTCCTATTATTCTTGGTAGACCTTTCCTTAGAACGATTGGTGCGATTGTTGATATGAAGGAAGGGAATATTAGATTCCAATTTCCCTTGAGAAAGGGTATGGAAAACTTACCTAGAAAGAAAATAAAATTACCATATGAATCTATCATGAGAGCCACTTATGGATTGCCTACCAAAGATGGCAAAACCTAGATCTATCCTTGCTTTTATGCCTAGCTAGGGGCGTTAAACGATAGCACTTGTTGGGAGGCAACCCAATTTTATTTTTTGTTCTTTGTTTTTGTTCCTTTTTAGTGTTAAATTTTGTTTCTACTTTCTGTTTAGATGTGTTTTTATCTTTTAATTAGTGTTTGTGCCAAGTAGAACCTATAGGATAAGCTATGATAATAGTTGATTTGATTCTGCTGAAAAACAGAAACTTTGCGCTCACGAGAAAAAATGCAATAAATCACAGAAACGTTCTTTTGCATTGATTCTTTTTTATTCTGATCAATAAACAAATTGTACAGTACGTCCTATTTTTGTAGAATTGTTAGAGTTCCAGAAGTTTGCGTTAGTTACAGATTTCTACAGACTGTTCTATTTTTGACAGATTCTGTTTTTCGTGTGTTGTTTGCTTATTTCAATACATCTATGGCTAATAAATTAGTTTATAAACCATAAGGGAGTTGGAATACAGTAGGTTTAACACCAATATAAATAAAGAATGAGTTAATTACAGTACCTTAAAGTAGTCTTTTGTTTTCTTTCACTAACAGAACTCAAGAGAATTCTATTGAGTTTTGTGTTGTGAAGTTTGCAAGTTTTGGGTGAATTCTTTTGATGGATTATGGAACAAAGAGTGGAAAGAGCCTAAGCTTGGGGATGCCCATGTTACCCCCAAGATAATCCAAGGACACCAAAAAGTCAAAGCTTGGGGATGCCCCGGAAGGCATCCCCTCTTTCGTCTACTTCCATCGGTAATTTACTTGGAGCTATATTTTTATTCACCACATGTTATGTGTTTTTCTTGGAGAGTCTTGTATTATTTGCGTCTTTGCTTGTTAGTTTACCACAATCATCCTTGCTGTACACACCTTTTGAGAGAGCCATACATGATTTGGAATTTTCTAGAATACTCTATGTGCTTCACTTATACCTTTTGAGCTTGATAGTTTTGCTCATAGTGCTTCACTTATATCTTTTGAGCGTAATAATTTTTGCTCTAGTACTTCACTTAGATCTTTTAGAGCATAGTGGTGGATTTGTTTTAAAGAAACTATTGATCTCTCATGCTTCACTTAGATTATTTTGAGATTTGTTAATAGCATGGTAATTTTCTTAAAGATAATATACTTGGTATTCAAGATATGTGAAACTTTCTTTTGAGTGCGTTGAATACTAAGATAAGTTTGATGCTTGATAATTGTTTTGAGATATGGAGGTGATAATATCAAAGCAATGCTAGTTGGGGTGATTATGAATTTAAAGAATGCTTGTGTTGAAGTTTGTGATTCCCGTAGCATGCATGTATGGTGAACCGCTTTGGGATGAAGTCGGAGCACAATTTTATTTATTGATTGTCTTCCTTATGAGTGGCAGTCGGGGACGAGCGATGGTATTTTCCTACCAATCTATCCCCCTAGGAGTATGCGTTTAGTGCTTTGGTTTTTGATGACTTCTAAATTTTTGCAACAAGTGCATGAGTTCTTTCGATTAATGTTGAGTCCATGGATTATACGCACTCTCACCCTTCCACCATTGCTAGCCTCTCTAATACCACACACTTTATGCCGGTATCATACACCCACCATATACCTTCCTCAAAACAGCCACCATACCTACCTATCATGGCATTTCCATAGCCATTCCGAGATATATTGCCATGCAACTTTCCATCGTTCCGTTCATATGACATACATTACTTTTGTCATATTGCTTTTTGCAAGAACATGTAGTTGACATTGTATTTGTGGCAAAGCCACCGTTCATAATTCTTTCATACATGTCAGACTTGATTCATTGCATATCCCGGTACACCGCCGGAGGCATTCATATAGAGTCATATTTTGTTCTAAGTATCAAGTTGTAATTATTGAGTTGTAAGAAAAATAAAAGTGTGATGATCATCATTATTAGAGCATTGTCCTAGTGAGGTAAGGATGATGGAGACTATGATTCCCCCATAAGTCGGGATGAGACTTCGGACTTGATGAAAAATAAAAGAGGCCAAAGAAGCCCAAATAAAAAAATAAAAGAGGCCAAAGAAGCCCAAATAAAAAAAAGAGGCCAAAGAAGCCCGCCAAATATATATATATATATATATATATATATATGAGAGAAAAAGAGAGAAGGGACAATGCTATTATCCTTTTAGCACACTTGTGCTTCAAAGTAGCACCATGATCTTCATGATAGAGAGTCTCATATGTTGTAACTTCCATATACTAGTGGGAATTTTTCATTATAGAACTTGGCTTGTATATTCCAATGATGGGCTTCCTCAAAAGTGACCTAGTTCTTCGTGAGCAAGCAAGTTGGATGCACACCCACTTAGTTTCTTTTGTTGAGATTTCATATACTTATAGCTCTAGAGCATCCGTTGCATGGCAATCCCTACTCACTCACATCAATATCTATTGATGGGCATCTCCATAGCCCATTGATATGCCTAGTTGATGTGAGACTATCTTCTCCTTTTTTGTCTTCTCCACAACCACCATTCTATTCCACATATAGTGCTATGTCCATGGCTCACGCTCATGTATTGCGTGAAAGTTGAAAAAGTTTGAGATTACTAAAGTATGAAACAATTGCTTGGCTCGTCATCGGGGTTGTGCATGATTAAATACTTTGTGTGATGAAGATAGAGCTTAGCCAGACTATATGATTTTGTAGGGATAACTTTCTTTAACCATGCTATTTTGAGAAGACATGATTGCTTTGATTTGTACGCTTGAAGTATTATTACTTTTATGTCAATATGAACTTTTGTGTTGAATCTTTTGGATTTGAATATTCATACCACAATTAAGAAGATTTACATTGAAATTATGCCAAAGTATCACTCCGCATCAAAAATTCTTTTTTATCATTTACCTACTCGAGGATGAGCAGGAATTAAGCTTGGGGATGCTTGATACGTCTCCAATGTATCTATAATTTTTGATTGCTCCATGCTACTTTATCTACTGTTTTGGACTATATTGGGCTTTATTTTCCACTTTTATATTATTTTTGGGACTAACCTATTAATCGGAGGCCCAGCCTAGAATTGCTGTTTTTTGCCTATTTCAGTATTTCGAAGAAACAGAATATAAAACGGAGTCCAAACAGAATAAAACCTTCAGGAACGTGATTTTCTCACCGAACATGATCCAGG
Source organism: Triticum aestivum (assembly GCF_018294505.1). Taxonomy (NCBI): domain Eukaryota; kingdom Viridiplantae; phylum Streptophyta; class Magnoliopsida; order Poales; family Poaceae; genus Triticum; species Triticum aestivum. Next base: position 68,900,344 of record NC_057810.1, on the reverse strand, counting down.
AGACTTGGACCCTACTCCAAGAAGTGCCAGAGGCGGTCAAGAGGGTGGAGGGCGCGCCCCCTGCCTCATGGTCCCTCTGTTGCTCCACCGACGTACTCCTTCCTCCTATATATACGAGCCAAAAACCTAATTCCACCACTGCAACTTTCTGTATCTGCGAGATCCCATCTTGGGGCATGTTCCGGAGCTCCGCCGGAGGGGGCATCTACCACGGAGGGCTTCTACATCAACACCATAGCCTCTCCGATGAAGTGTGAGTAGTTTATTTCAGACCTTCGGGTCCATAGCTAGTAGCTAGATGGCTTCTTCTCTCTTTTTGGATCTCAATACAATGTTCTCCCCCTCTCTTGTGGAGATCTATTCGATGTAATCTTCTTTTTGCGGTGTGTTTGTTGAGACCGATGAATTGTGGGTTTATGATCCAGCTTATCTATGAATAATATTTGAATCTTCTCTGAATTCTTTTATGTATGATTGAGTTATCATTGCAACTCTCTTTGAATTATCCGTTTGGTTTGGCCAACTAGATTGGTAGTTCTTGCAATGGGAGAAGTGTTTAGCTCTGGGTTCAATCTTGCGGTGTCCTTACCCAGTGACAGAAAGGGTTGCAAGGCACGTATTGTATTGTTGCCATCGAGGATAACAAGATGGGGTTTTTATCATATTGCATGAATTTATCCCTCTACATCATGTCATCTTGCTTAAGGCGTTACTCTGTTTTTAACTTAATACTCTAGATGCATGCTGGATAGCGGTCGATGAGTGGAGTAATAGTAGTAGATGCAGAATCGTTTCGATCTACTTGTCTCGGACGTGATGCCTATACACATGATCATACCTAGATATACTCATAATTATGCTCAATTCTATCAATTGGTTAACAGTAATTCGTTCACCCACCGTAGAATACTTATGCTGTTGAGAGAAACCACTAGTGAAACCTATGGCCCCCGGGTCTGTTCTCATCATATCAATCTCCATTACTTTATTACTTGCTTTGTTTTTCCTTTGCCTTTTTATTTTTATTTTGCATCTATCTATCAAAAATACCAAAAATATTATTTATCATCTCTATCAGATCTCACCCTCGTAAGTGACCGTGAAGGGATTGACAACCCCTAATCGCGTTGGTTGCGAGTAGCTATCGTTTTGTGTAGGTACGAGGGACTCGTGCGTGATCTCCTACTGGATTGATACCTTGGTTCTCAAAAATTGAGGGAAATACTTACGCTACTTTACTGCATCATCCTCTCCTCTTTGGGGAAATCCAACGCAGTGCTCAAGAGGTAGCAAGGGCCATCTGGGATCGACCAATCGAACCCTTGCCAGAACCACCAACACAAGAACTCCTCCCCTCGCGAGGCTGTCTTTCCCTTGTATTATTCATCATCAGCCCCCGAGGCAATCCACACACCACACACTGGAGTAGGGTATTACACCACAATGGTGGCCTGAACCAATATAAACCTTGCGTCCCTTGTGTTGTTCTTCGTGTAGCCTAGATCCTTTGCGAGGCGACGAAACGTGAGTTGGTAGAGGAGTGATCTCCGTGCACACCCCAGAGTTAAAACCTTGAGGGTCTGCCGGAGCCCGAAATCCAACATTTGGCGCGCCAGGTAGGGGTGTGCCGGAATCCTCTTTCCGCCGCCCCGCGTTCCGTCGCGTCGTTATCCTCATGTCCGGTGACCCTACGGGCAAAACCGACCCCTGGGCGGCCTGGCCCGCCCAAACTGAGCCGCCCGCCCAGAGCGACCTCAACCTTGTGCCCCAGGCAGCCCGCGCTCCGCAGGGCGCTGCGGGCCGCGGGCGACGCGGCCAGGCACTGCCTGCCCTCACGCCGTGGCAGGTGCGGTCGGTGGCAAGGGCTTCAAGCCACGCCACAGCCACAACGCCGTACACTCGACGGGAGCAGGCGAACTCAAGGGCCGCGCTCATGGTGGCCCGAGAACTACTACGATGCAGGCTGCAGGAGGGCGGCCACGACCTGCTACTAGAGCGGGTGGCAGAGCTCCTGGGCTCCGCCGCCTCGGGGGTGATGTCTACTACACAACCTTCTTCTTGTAGACGTTGTTGGGCCTGCAAGTGCACAGGTTTGTAGGACAGTAGAAAATTTCCCTCAAGTGGATGACCTAAGGTTTCTCAATCCGTAGGAGGCGTAGGATGAATATGGTCTCTCTCAAACAACCCTGCAACCAAATAACAAAGAGTCTCTTGTGTCCCCAACACACCCAATACAATGGTAATTTGTATAGGTGCACTACTTCGGCGAAGAGATGGTGATACAAGTGCAATATGGATGGTAGATAAAGGTATTTGTAATCTGAAATTATAAAAACAGCAAGGTAACAAGTGGAAAAAGTGAGCGTAAACGATACTGCAATGATAGGAAACAAGGCCTAGGGTTCATACTTTCACTAGTGCAAGTTCTCTCAACAATAATAACATAGATAGATCATATAACAAGCCCTCAACATGCAACAAAGAGTCACTCCAAAGCCACTAATAGCAGAGAACAAACATAGAGATTATGGTAGGGTACAAAACCACCTCAAAGTTATCCTTTCTGTTCTATCTATTCAAGAGTTCGTAGTAAAATAACATAAAGCTATTCTTTCCGCTCAATCCATCATAGAGTTCATACTAGAATAACACCTTATGACACAAATCAACCAAAACCCTAATGTCACCTAGATACTCCATTGTCACCTCAAGTATCCGTGGGCATGATTATACGATATGCATCACACAATCTCAGATTCATCCAACCAACATAAAAGTACTTCAAAGAGTGCCCCAAAGCTACTACCGGAGAGTCAAGAACTTGTACCAACCCCTATGCATAGGTTCCCAATGTCACGAAACCCGCAAGTTGATCACCAAAACATACATCAAGTGGATCGCAAGACATACATCAAGTGTTCTCATAAAAGACTCAATCCGATAAGATAACTTCAAAGGGGAAACTCAATTCATCACAAGAGAGTAGAGGGGGAGAAACATAATAAGATCCAACTACAATAGCAAAGCTCGAGATACATCAAGATCGTGCCATTGAGGGAACACGAGAGAGAACACGAGGGAGAGAGATCAAACACATAGCTACTGGTACATACCCTCAGCCCCGAGGGTGAACTACTCCCTCCTCATCATGGATAGCGCCGGGATGATGAAGATGGCCTCTGGTGATGGGATCCCCCTCCGGTAGGGTGCCGGAACAGGGTCCCGATTGGTTTTTGGTGGCTACAGAGGCTTGCGGCGGCGGAACTCCCGATCTAGGTTCTGTTCTGGAAGTTTTTGGGTATGTAGGTATATATGGGTGCAGGAAGTACGTCGGTGGAGCTACGGGGGTCCCACGAGGCAGGGGGCGCGCCCAGGGGGAACCCTCATGAGCACCCCCCGTATCTCCTGACGTGCACTCCAAGTCCATCGGGTGGCGTTCCTTCCAAAAATAACTTCTCTAGTTGATTTCGTTCCGTTTTGACTCTGTATGATATTCCTTTTCCTCGGAACACTGAAATAGGCATAAAACAACAAATCTGGGCTGGGCCTCCGGTTAATAGGTTAGTCCCAAAAATAATATAAAAGTGGATAATAAAGCCCAATATTGCCTATAAAAGTAGATAAAGTAGCATGGAGCAATCAAAAATATAGATACGTTGGAGACGTATCAAGCATCCCCAAGCTTAATTCCTGCTCGTCCTCGAGTAGGTAAATGATAGAAAAGAATTTTTGATGTGGAGTGATACTTTGGCATAATTTCAATGTAAATCTTCTTAATTGTGGTATGAATATTCAGATCGGAAAGATTCAAGACAAAAGTTCATATTGACATAAAAAAATAATACTTCAAGCATATTAATCAAAGCAATCATGTCTTCTCAAAATAGCATGGTTAAAGAAAGTTATCCCTACAAAATCATATAGTCTGGCTAAGCTCTATCTTCATCACACAAAGTATTTAATCATGCACAACCCCGATGACGAGCCAAGCAATTGTTTCATACTTTAGAAATCTCAAACTTTTTCAACTTTCACGCAATACATGAGCGTGAGCCATGGACATAGCACTATAGGTGGAATAGAATGGTGGTTGTGGAGAAGACAAAAAGGAGAAGATAGTCTCACATCAACTAGGCGTATCAATGGGCTATGGAGATGCCCATCAATAGATATCAATGTGAGTGAGTAGGGATTGCCATGCAACGGATGCACTAGAGCTATAAGTATATGAAAGCTCAAAAAGAAACTAAGTGGGTGTGCATCCAACTTGCTTGCTCACGAAGACCTAGGGCACTTTTGAGGAAGCCCATCATTGGAATATACAAGCCAAGTTCTATAATGAAAAATTCCCACTAGTATATGAAAGTGACAACATATGAGACTCTCTATCATGAAGATCATGGTGCTACTTTGAAGCACAAGTGTGGAAAAAGGATAGTAGCATTGTCCCTTCTCTCTTTTTCTCTCATTTTTTTATTTGGCCTTTCTCTTTTTTTCTTCTTTTTTATGGCCACTCTTTTTTTTATTTGGGCTTCTTTGGCCTCTTTTATTTTTCATAAAGTCCGGAGTCTCATCCCGACTTATGGGGGAATCATAGTCTCCATCATCCTTTCCTCACTGGGACAATGCTCGAATAATGATGATCATCACACTTTTATTTTTCTTACAACTCAACAATTACAACTCGATACTTAGAACAAAATATGACTCTATATGAATGCCTCCGGTGGTGTACCGGGATATGCAATTAATCAAGAGCGACATGTATGAAAGAATTATGAAGGTGGCCTTGCCACAAATACAATGTCAACTACATGTTCATGCAAAAAGCAATATGACAAAAGTAATGTGTGTCATATGAACGGAACAGTGGAAAGTTGCATGGCAATATATCTCGGAATGGCTATGGAAATGCCATGATAGGTAGGTATGGTGGCTGTTTTGAGGAAGGTATATGGTGGGTGTATGATACCGGCGAAAAGTGCGCGGTATTAGACAGGCTAGCAATGGTGGAAGGGTGAGAGTGCGTATAAGCCATGGACTCAACATTAATCAAAAGAACTCATGCACTTGTTGCAAAAATTTAGAAGTCATCAAAAACCAAAGCACTAAACGCATACTCCTAGGGGGATAGATTGGTAGGAAAAGACCATCTCTCGTCCCCGACTGCCACTCATAAGGAAGACAATCAATAAATAAAATTGTGCTCCGACTTCATCACAAAGCGGTTCACCATACGTGCATGCTACGGGAATCACAAACTTCAACACAAGCATTCTTTAAATTCATAATCACCCCAACTAGCATTGCTTTGATATTATCACCTCCATATCTCAAAACAATTATCAAGCATCAAACTTATCTTAGTATTCAACGCACTCAAAAGAAAGTTTCACATATCTTGAATACCAAGTATAATATCTTTAAGCAAATTACCATGCTATTAACAACTCTCAAAGTAATCTAAGTGAAGCATGAGAGATCAATAGTTTCTTTAAAACAAATCCACCACCGTGCTCTAAAAGATATAAGTGAAGTACTACAGCAAAAATTATCACGCTCAAAGGATATAAGTGAAGCACATAGAGTAGATAAACAATTATGCAACTATGCGAAGACTCTCTCTCAAAAAAGAATTTCAGATCTTGGTATTGTATTCAAGCAGCAAGCAAAACAAAATAAAATGACATTGCAAGGATAGCACAACTCATGTGAAGAAGCAAAAACTTAGGCTCAACCGATACTAACCGATAGTTGTTGAAGAAGAAAGGTGGGATGCCTACCGGGGCATCCCCAAGCTTAGATGCTTGAGACTTCTTGAAACATTATCTTGGGGTGTCTTGGGCATCCCCAAGCTTTAACTTTTGTGTCTCCTTAATTTCTCTCGTATCATGGTTTCTCTTTTTATTAAAAGCTTCATTCACAACAAACTCAACAAGAACTCTTAAGATAGGTTAGCATAAACCAATGCAAAACCTTATCATCTTCTACTGTAACAAATCACTAAAATTATTATTCAACATTGAATACTAAATGCCTCTGAATATTTAATACTCCTATCCTCAAATAGAATCATTAAACAAGCAAACATATGCAAACAATGCAAACATAACAGCAATCTGCCAAAATAGTACAGTCTGTAAAGAATGCAAGAGTATCAATACTTCCCTGACTCCAAAAATTATGAACTAAAATTCCCACTGTAATAAATTTATCAGAGCTTAATATGCAAAAAAGATTCAACGTTATAACATTCTCTGACTTTTCTGAGGAATTTTTGCAACAGCGGTAAACTTTCTGTTTTCAAACAGCAACATGTATACTAGCAAAATAAGCATGGCAAAGGCTATCCTTGACTTTTTTATTGAAACTAAAGATGCAAAACATTATTATAACTAACAGCAAGCAAAAACTAACAAAATAAAATGACACTCCAAGCAAAACACATATCATGTGGCGAATAAAAATATAGCTCCAAGTAGAGTTACCGATAAACGAAGACGAAAGAGGGGATGCCTTCCGGGGCATCCCCAAGCTTAGGCTCTTGGTTGTCCTTGAATATTACCTTGGGGTGCCTTGGGCATCCCCAAGCTTAGGCTCTTTCCAATCCTTATTCCATAGTCCATTGAATCTTTACCCAAAACATGAAAACTTCAACCACACAAAACTCAAAACAAAACTCGTAAGCTCCGTTAGTATAAGAAAATAAAACCTCCACTTAGGTACTTAATTAACTCATTCTAAATTTATATTGGTGTAATATCTACGGTATTCTAACTTCTCTATGGTTCATACCACTTAATACTAGCCATAGATGCATCAAAATAAGCAAACAACACATAGAAAACAGAATCTGTCAAAAACAGAACAGTCTGTAGTAATCTGTATCAAACGTATACTTCTGGAACCCCAAAAATAATGAAATAAATTGCTGGACCTGAGTAATTTGTCTATTAATCATCTTCAAAAAGAATCAACCTAAAAGCACTCTCCAGTAAAACATGGCAGCCATTCTCGTGAGCGCAAAAGTTTCTGTTTTCTACAGCAAGATCATATAAACTTCACCCAAGTCTTCCCAAAGGTTCTACTTGGCACTTTATTGAAACAAAAGTTATAAAACATTATTACTACAGTATCATAATCATGTGGAAACACGAAAACAGTAAGGATAAATATTGGATTGTCTCCCAACAAGCGCTTTTGTTTAATGCCTTTCTAGCTAGGCATGATGATGACAATGATGCTCACATAAAAGATAAGAATTGAAACATAACGGGAGCATCATGAATCATATGACTAGCACATTTAAGCCTAACCCACTTCCTATGCATAGGGATTTTGTGAGAAAACATCTTATGGGAACAATAATCAACTAGCAAAGGAAGGTAAAACAAGCATAGCTTCAAGAATTTAAGCACATAGGGAGGAAACTTGACATTATTGCAATTCCTACAAGCATATGTTCCTCTCTCATAATAATTTTCAGTAGCATCATGAATGAATTCAACAATATAACCAGCACCTAAAACATTCTTTTCATGATCTACAAGCATAGAAAATTTACTACTCTCCACACAAACAAAATTCTTCTCATTCGGAATAGTAGTGGGAGCAAACTCAACAAAATAACTATCATGTGATTGAAAATTAAGATCAAGATGACACGTTTCATGGTTATCATTATTCTTTAAAGCATACGTGTCATCACAATAATCATCATAGATAGGAGGCATGCTTTCATCATAGTAAATTTTCTCATCAATGCTTGGGGGACAAAAAATATCATCTCCATCAAACATAGCTTCCCCAAGCTTGTGTCTTTGCATATCATTAGCATCATGGATATTCAAGGAATTCATACTAACAACATTGCAATCATGCTCATCATTCACATATTTTATGCCAAGAATTCTATGTAATTATTCTTCTAGCACTTGAGCACAATTTTCCTTTCCATCATATTCACGAAAGATATTAAAAAGGTGAAGCGTATGAGACAAACTTAACTCCATTTTTTAGTTTTATTTTGTAAAATAAACTAGTGCTAAAACAAGAAACAAAAAGATTCGATTGCAAGATCTAAAGATATACCTTCAAGCACTCACCTCGCCAGAAAAGAGCTTAGTGACGGAGTGTGAGTACCCTTTACCTAGCCTCCCCGGCAACGGTGCCAGAACAGAGCTTGATGTCTACTACACAACCTTCTTCTTGTAGACGTTGTTGGGCCTGCAAGTGCACAGGTTTGTAGGACAATAGCAAATTTTCCTCAAGTGGATGACCTAAGGTTTATCAATTCGTAGGAGGCGTAGGATGAAGATGGTCTCTCTCAAACAACCCTGCAACCAAATAATAAAGAGTCTCTTGTGTCCCCAACACACCCAATACAATGGTAATTTGTATAGGTGCACTAGTTCGGCGAAGAGATGGTGATACAAGTGCAATATGGATGGTAGACAAAGGTATTTGTAATCTGAAATTATAAAAACAGCAAGGTAACAAGTGGTAAAAGTGAGCGTAAACGGTACTGCAATGATAGGAAACAAGGCCTAGGGTTCATACTTTCACTAGTGCAAGTTCTCTCAACAATAATAACATAGATAGATCATATAACAAGCCCTCAACATGCAACAAAGAGTCACTCCAAAGCCACTAATAGCGGAGAACAAACGTAGAGATTATGGTAGGGTACGAAACCACCTCAAAGTTATCGTTTCTGTTCTATCTATTCAAGAGTTCGTAGTAAAATAACATAAAGCTATTCTTTCCACTCAATCCATCATAGAGTTCATACTAGAATAACACCTTAAGACACAAATCAACCAAAACCCTAATGTCACCTAGATACTCCATTGTCACCTCAAGTATCCGTGGGCATGATTATACGATATGCATCACACAATCTCAGATTCATCCAACCAACATAAAAGTACTTCAAAGAGTGCCCCAAAGCTACTACCGGAGTGTCAAGAACGTGTGCCAACCCCTATGCATAGGTTCCCAATGTCACGAAACCCGCAAGTTGATCACCAAAACATACATCAAGTGGATCGCAAGACATACATCAAGTGTTCTCATAAAAGACTCAATCCGATAAGATAACTTCAAAGGGGAAACTCAATTCATCACAAGAGAGTAGAGGGGGAGAAACATAATAAGATCCAACTACAATAGCAAAGCTCGGGATACATCAAGATCGTGCCATAGAGGGAACACGAGAGAGAACACGAGAGAGAAACACATAGCTACTGGTACATACCCTCAGCCCCGAGGGTGAACTACTCCCTCCTCGTCATGGATAGCACCGGGATGGTGTAGATGGCCTACGGTGATGGGATCCCCCTCCGGCAGGGTGCCGGAACAGGGTTCCAATTTATTTTTGGTGGCTACAGAGGCTTGCGGCGGCGGAACTCCCGATCTAGGTTCTATTCTGGAAGTTTTTGGGTACGTAGGTATATATGGGTGCATGAAGTACATCGGTGGAGCTACGGGGGTCCCACGAGGCACGGGGCGCGCCCAGGGGGGGCGGGATGCCCCCCACCCTCGTGAGCACCTCCCGTATCTCCTGACGTGCACTCCAAGTCCATCGGGTGGCTTTCCTTCCAAAAATAACTTCTCCAGTTGATTTCGTTCCGTTTTGACTCCGTCTGATATTCCTTTTCCTCGAAACACTGAAATAGGCATAAAACAACAAATCTGGGCTGGGCCTCTGGCTAATAGGTTAGTCCCAAAAATAATATAAAAGTGGATAATAAAACCCAATATTGCCTAAAATAGTAGATAAAGTAGCATGTAGCAATCAAAAATTACAGATACGTTGGAGACGTATCAGGGGGCTCATCCCTTCTGCGCCCAGCTGCCACCCCAGGTCCAGGGCGGACCGCACGGAGGCCCCATACGCGCGCGCGCAGCTCTGAGCGGATTCCAAGGCCTTCCCAGCGCTAACCTGGCCGTCAGCGTTGGGCGACCAGCAGTGCCGGCTTCGCCTCCAACCAGCGAAGGGGCATTCACTGCAGCCGACGGCCCTGGTGGGCCGCCATGCTACCACCCCCAAGGCAGCACTTCGAGCGGGACTGCGTGGCACGTGGGGCACTATGATGAGGCATTCGGGGCGGCAGCCCCGGAAGCTTGTGTGCCCCACATGGTAGATCAAGGGCGCGCGCTGGAAGAAGACCATGGCTCTTTCCTTGGCCCAGGCTGGGGGGAAGAGACGCCGGAAGCTGAGCTCTTTCGGGAACCCCAGGAGAGCCACGACGACCGCGCTGGTGGCAGCAACTATCGGGTACCGCTAATTCCTCAGGAGCAAGCTTATGCTAACCATGGGTCACAGGAGGTACAGGTCGCCGCGGCAGATGGCTGCCCCAATCCAGAAGCTTCCTACCCCTCAGGAGGAGGGCACCGGGGGCTGCCGGAGAGGGGCCGAGATCCGGCATCACCCCCGTGGTGCTCGGAGCAAGGCGTCCTCAGGAGGTAAGCCCTCTGCTGGGGAGGTGCCCCAGGGCCTGCCCCCGGCAGAGGACCCCTGGTTGTCGAGGGAATCACTGGCGACCGCTCTATCCCACCAGCGGCATCCTCGGTCTCCGGCCGTCGTCGGTGGGAATAGAGTGCGACGCATGGCGGGGCCCTCGTCTGGCGATATGAAGCAAGGCTGGTACCTGTGAAGAAGGCCCAGTGCCTGTGAAGCTCGCCGCCCCGTGACACTCTCACGTAATAATGAGTGGGGCTGTACACGCCCCGGAGTCTCCGTAGAGCCGCCCTCGTGCCTCGGGGGCTCCCGCCCACACCCAGTGGCAACACTTAGCTTCGCACTGGTGAGAAGATGTCGAAGACTAGACTAGGTGCCGGACGTGGCTTTTTTGCTTTTTTTGCCTTTCTCTTGGTTGCCGAGTTCCCTCAATTTGAATTTAAGTTGGATTTGAGCTTGAGACTTGCGTGTGTTCGGGAAGGGGTGTTTAGTCTTGTTCGAGCAATCTCTCGCGTTCTGGTTATCGATTTGCGTCCATTCAGCGTCAGCTGCCTCCCCTCGCGAGCCCCTTGCGAGTCGGGCCAGGCCAGGCATGTATGCAGCCCGGACTGCTGTCACTACACCCTCTCAGGAGGTTCTCATCACAGGATCAGTGGGTTCACTCAGGAGACACTTGGGGCACTGTGGCCCCCGCAGGCTCGTTCAGGACCCGCGCGGGTCGAAGGTAAACATGTCGACTGACTCATCACGAGGCCAATTGCTCGGCGTAAGCATGCATGCGACATCATGTCTATAAATACGCTAACTGCAAATTTTTACACGAGGGGCTCCCCCTCCCAAAATGCTCTTACGACCTTCAGGGCCAAGACCGAACTCTTTCTGCGTAGGGTAAACAGCAGGAATAACGCGCGATCAATCGGATAAATCTCCCAATGCATCTTCAGGGGCACCCCCGGAGTCATCACTGGCGTTGCTGGCCTCGCCATCGCCCGCGCCGTCGCTGTCATCAACATCCGGATCATTCACCACGCCGCCCTCATCGGCAGCCACGACCACGCCATCGTCATCAGTGGTGAAGGCCCTAAGAAGGGCGTCCACGTTGTCTTCCACCCACTGCGCCAGATCACCCCGAACGGCTATGGGCACCGGTGCGATAGCTGCATCGAAGTCGAAGTGGGGGTCCCGGTCCTGAAGATGACTGAAGACTCAGGAAAAAGCACGCCCAAGCAGGGCCCGACTCCTCTCCTCAACAAGCCCGTTGGCCCTGTCAGAGCGAGCCTCCAGCTGCGTCACCATGTCTGTGAAGAACCGGAGATTGCCAGCGTAGTTGATCACGCGAGGCTCCGCGACGACCATCTCGTAGATGTTGCCCAGGGAAGCGTTGGCCCTTTCCCCAAGCCTTCGGAGCATGGGGCCATGCTCATGCTCCAAGGTCTCCGCTGGCGGATCTCATCCTCATTCCGCCACGCAACGGCCTCAACGCCGTCAACCCTCTGTTGGAGAAGAAGCACCTCAGTGCGGGAAGAGGCTAGCTCCGTCTGCGCCGCGCCAAGGGCGGCCCCGGAGGCATCCGCATGCCGCATCACTTCATTCAGCTTGGCCCTGAGGGCGGCGGTCCTGCCCTCCGCTTCGGCCCTGATCAGCTCCAGCCTTCCTCTGTACTCGCGCTTAAGATTCGAGCAAGCCTCCGTCATGCGACGGTGAACCTCCTCTTGGACTCGGGCTTCCCGCGCGGCGACTTCATCCTCCGCGTGGGGCACCAGGTGCTCCCTCGTCTCCAACCGCTCGAGGTCAAGATTGCGCTCAGCGGCCTGCTCCTCTTCGCGCCTCCGGAGCTCCGCCTCGTTATTGGGTGACCCCTTCAACAACATGAGGGCCGCCTGACGCAGCTCCACTTGCTACTCTAGAGAGTTGCTCCAGGCTTGGAGCTCCCACGCACGCTCCTCTGCAGCCTGGCGCCGCCGGTCTGCCTCCCGAGCCTCCTCGACGGCTTGGGAGCAGGCCTCCCGCGAGGCCGCCAGCGACGCGTAAGCCTTCGCATTTTAAAGATCACGCTGGTGGCGCGCAAGGCTGACAGCCACCTTCATCTTGTGCCTCTCGTCAGCAAGGCGCAGGCCTTCGGCCTCGAGGCGTGCATCCTCGCCAGCAAGCTCCACCCAGAGCTGGTTCACTGCATCCGCCACCCTTTGAAGGAACTCTCGGCGAAGGGCGCTGCGCTCCCGGGCCCGCCTAAGCACGTCTTCTGCGTCGTCCTCCGCCCCTGGCGCATGCGAAGGGCCATGAACCAGCATGCCCCCTCTGGGCAGGGGGCTGGGGGCTGGCACCCTCGTGATGGCCGGGCACGCCCTGCCAGAAACCTGGCCCGGAGTTGGTTCGTCCCCCAAGGAAGAATGCAAGATCGACCTCAGCCAGTCGCCGTCCATGACCAAGGGAGGAGCTCGGGGCAGGCTGGCTATGCCTCGGGAGAGCTCGCGAAGGAGGGGCATGAGGCGCGCAGGATCAAGGTGCCCCGCTGGATGGCTCACTTCTCCGACCAGCCCCACGACAAGAGCGGGACCCGATCTCGGGGCACTCAAAATCGGTGGAGAGGGTGAAGCTTGAGGGGATGGCTCCCCAGCCGCATCCATGAACTCGGCAGGAAGGGCCCTGAAAGGCAATGGTCAGCTGAAGCTACGGGAGTAAGGGACCAAGAAGGGAGAAGACTTACTCGTCAATGGCAAAGTACTTCCTGCGCTTCAATAGGCAGGAGGGGTAATCATCACCACCCAAGGCTTCCTTTCTCTTTCGAAGGGCCTCGAAGTCTATGCGGAAGCGGCCTAGGAGCTCGGCGCAAGGGTCTGTCTACAGCGAGGAAGAGGCGTCAAGGTGATCGGCGTCGGAGGCATTGGCCTGGAGCACACCGCCAGGCGCCGCCTCATGGAGGATGGCCGGAGCCTCGGGAGCCTCGGCCACAGGAGCCGCAGGCCGCAACTCCACACCTCCCACTGCCCCAAGGCGGGCTTCGGGAGATACCACCTCAGGAGCTCCGCTGGCGTCAGTATCTCGGCAGCAGCCCCCTCAGCCCCCAGCGGCCCTCGCCTCCCGGCCCCACTGCTTGAGGAAGGACCGCCACGGACAAACGGAAGGGCAACCATAGCAACCGGGTTCTCGCGAGGCCCCGTGAGGCCGGCCCGGCGCGGCCCCCATTCGTCGAAGCTAGGCATCTGCTTCACAAAGTCGGCCTTGCCCGAGCAAAGGTACAATAGGGCAGCCCCTTGCCAAAGGCTGCCTGGGGAAGGATCGCCAGTCAGGACCATAAGGACCTTCCTCAACACTTCGGGCACAAGATCTTCCTCCTGGAGCCTCATGCGGTCTTCATGCCCCGCAAATGCCCACATCCGACAGGAGTGACACTGGAGAGGAGCAATGCGGCGTCGAAGGAACTCCTTCACCACCTTGGGCGACGTCACGTCGAGCGCCCTCAAGTTCCCGAAGCGACGCCAGATGAAGGCGAGCCGGGGCTCATGAGCATCTCATGGCCCCATCCCAAGTTGGGGACATCGGGCAAGGTTGGTTCCGAGAGCAGGGGGCTGGGCACTCCGACATCCACATACAGCCACCGCTCTCAGAACCCAGCCGTAGGAGGAGGAAGGCTGAAATCAACCCCCGAGGCAGCCGCCTCTGGCACAGCAAGGAAGCTCATGCACCCCGAGCATTGAGTGGGGTCGCTCAAGCGCAAGGAGAAGAAGTGGCGCAGAAGGGTAGCAGAAGGAGGAATACCCACCATGGCCTCGCAAACAAAGGCGAAAACGGCCAGGAGAGTAATGGTTTCGGGACCCAAGTGCATCATGTGGATCTGATAATGGGAGAGTACAACATTGAAGAAATCCGAAAAGGGGGAACCAGACCCGCCCATAGGGCATCGGCGAAAAATCGGACCTTGGTGACTACTTTGTCGAAGGAGGAGTGAGATGCGGGCCAAACCGTCGTCCTCCCGCACTCGTTGAAGATGGTGGCGAGGGCAGAGCTGACCTTGTCCAAGGCTTCTGGATTAAGTATGATCGACCGATCGACAGTAGGAGCCGCCGACGGTGGCGAGCGGGGCGAGGGCGCGAGCTTCTTCCTCTTCTCCTTCTTCGTTGGCGCCATGGCGACAGGAAGGGGGAGAGTTCGAGATTGGATTGGAAGCAGAGGTTGGAGCTCAAAGAGGAGGAAGAACAGGAGACGCGCGAACGGCGAAAAGGGGGATGACTGTATGCAACCACGGGTCCGCCTAGCCGGGCGCATAATGAGGGGCGTGGGGAAACAGGGACGCCCACGTCCAATCAACCGCCACGCGGCGCCCAAGGCCGCAGGCTGTTGGGGCCCGCGGTGCTTCGCACTTGCCCCTTCGCTTCTCTGCTAAGCCAAGTCCGGGCGTGCCTTGGGCCCGGGGGCTACTGTCGGCATTCTTGGAACGGGGGTACCCAGACTTGCCTGCCTGCAGCCTGCAGCGTGGCTCAAGGAGTGGCCCAGTACAACCCATCTTCGTCAACACAAGCTCAAGACCCTCGCGAGGGGCCAAGCCTCGCGGGGCGGACGACAAGAAGCTTCCTCAGGCACAACCTCGTCAGGCTGGCTCGCGAGGAGGCGGAGAGATCAAGGCGGGGTACCTCACGAGGTGCCCGTGACGCAAGCCATGATGACCGAAGCCAGGCGGGTGCCGGCCTGCGTAGTGTCCTTGTTTCCTCTTTGGTGCAAAGGGGGCAAGCGTAGGCCAAGGTATCAAGCAAGGGCTACCATTTCGGTGCAAGAAGACCAAGACCAGCAGAACAGCAGGATGGAGGTCATCGTGGAGCCCAGGAAGGCGTCATCGTCAAAGTCTTTGATAGGCGAGGACCAACTTTAGTCAGGACAAGTGTACTAGATGTTCCCCTTCAAAATGGCCAAATGTTGGCGCCCTTCCCGCTCAATATTTGGGAAGAGGACCAGGGCCTCACTCTATAAATAGGAATAGCCATTCTCAAGGCACGGCATCTGGGATCGACCAATCGAACCCTTGCCAGAACCACCAACACAAGAACTCCTCCCCTCGCGAGGCTGTTCTTCTCTTGTATTGTTCATCATCAGCCCCTGAGGCAATCCACACACCACACACTGGAGTAGGGTATTACACCACAATGGTGGCTTGACCCAATATAAACCTTGCGTCCCTTGTGTTGTTCTTCGTGTAGCCTAGATCCTTTGCGAGGCGACGAAACGTGAGTTGGTAGAGGAGTGATCTCCGTGCGCACCCTAGAGTTTGAACCTTGAGGGTCTGCCGGAGCCCGAAATCCGACAGGTTCATAGGCATGTCACGCGGATCATGGATCGAGAACCGTCTGATCCATCCGGATCTAACGGCAGTGCTCCCTCCTCACCTTCTCACCCCACCTAGCCCAAACAACCCAAATGCCACAGCCCGCACTCCTGCATCGTCCCCCGCACACCCTAGCGAACCCTGGCGCTCCCAGATTCCTCCCACCTGCCCTCCCCTTGCCGCCACCCACCCCTCCCCTCGCTCTCCTCCCTCCCTCCCCCCCGGCATGATCCAGCGTGCTTCCCATGCTCTGCTCCTCCTTCCCTCCCCTCCGACAAGATCCCCTCCCGCGCCGGCCTTCTTCCTCGCCCCAGATGCCGCTGCTCGTCTCCTCTCCGGTGAGAGCGGAGGAGCCACCGCGGTCGAGGCAGCCGCGAGCTGGAAACCCACCTCTTCTCTTCTTCGGTCGCCGTGGAGGTCCGCCGTGTCCAACCTCCTCGACGGTGCCCAAAACCCTAGGCGGCCCATATCTTCCTCCCATGTCCATGGCCATGGAGAGCCTGGAAGATGTGCAGCAGCAGGTCAGAACCCTCACCTTCTTCTTCTTGTTCTACCTACCTCTGGTGTTCTTCCTCTCCACAACCACTGATGCAAACATGGTGTGGAAGATATTGATTTCCCAGCCCGCCTGATGGCTCACTCCCCTCGCCCCCACGCAGATCTTTGAGTACAACAGCTCCGCACCCTGCAGCCGATGGTCCGGGACGAGCGCAGCGCCGGTTCTGGTGTCCTGCGCCAACCAGACCATGCCCCAGGTGCTCGACGGAATGCCCGCTGCACCGCTTGGTCTCAACTTTGTTGCCCTTTTCCAAGCTGAGGGAGAGGGCTAGGGTGAGCTCCCCGTCGTTTGCTTTGTTGAAATTGCTAGCTGTAGTCAATTTCCATTGCCTGTGCATTTGGGTAGTCGGTCGTTAGATTTTCTTTCTTTAGGGTCGACCAGGACCGGTTCCGTTTCTTGAAGGCATCCACTGCTGTTGCTAGTGACTTCACTGTCTTGTGAGATTTTGCTTCTTTATTACAGGGTTAAATAGTCCACTATTTTGTCTGGTCTCTGTGTCTCTCAATGATAGCAATCTGAACTGCTGTATTGTGTGCCTTGAAAAGCATGGTTGCAACCATTCCTAATTTTTTTCTTGTTCGGTTTAGACTTGGATGCAGCAGGTGCTCTACTCTTGCACATGGTGTGTGTCTCCGGCACAGCGGTGCTTCTTGAGGCGACTGGCATGCCGGTGGCTGTGTCTGGCGGTGACCACAAGCTCTCCGGTGAGCGGCTCCCTCTCCTACCCCTAGTTCTCTTTTCTACTCCTATAGCACTGATCTGTTTGTTTAGAGCACTAGCAATAGGAGTAGTAAATGCTTACTGATGTTGGAGTAGTGAAAGCTTCATGGTTGATCCTGATTGCTGAACATGGGAGATGTATCTTCTTTTGCATATCAATTAAATAGCAGTACTATGTAATGGAACAGTCTATGTACTGTTATTTTTAGGTTAGGTTGAAGTGATTGGTAGGCCTTCCTTAACAAGCGAGCTTCTTTAAATTTCCGTTGTTATTTGCACTATATTCCACGCATGCCTCATGTGAATCTGTGATCATATCCATAGACCAGTGAATTTATTGCACTACTTGCTTGCTATGAAGTATCCAATATTTGTTACATTATGTCTTTAAGTAGTGGAATTGAGAATGGCAAGCTACATTCTTCAACTGAACTGCTCTTTCATTGTACCACAAAATACTAAAGTTTTGCTATGTATAACATTGCTACATGTGTTTTTGTCTATATAGAATTGCATTCATTTCCTCTTCTTTCAGTAGTTACATAGCTTGAGGTCTGTGTATTCTTTTGAATAGGATGTACTGTTCTATGCAGAAGATCTGATTTGCACAAACATAATTATCTGCACGTGCTGTCTGGCTTGATATTTCTTATATCCTGTTGGTTGAATGGATGGTGGTGCCACTACAGTGGTAGTTTATTCAGGTTGCTGTGAGGTTAATCCCTTTGGCAACATTCCTTGAGAATTTTGTAATGCGTCCTTTGGGGTGCTGATACACTCTCGTGCAAGTTCTACGGTATGCGAGTTCATGTTGTTGCTGCAAGCATTGATACAATATGTCATGTGCAGGGAGCTCCGCATCTGAGTCTCGACCATCCTCCACAGCAAGGAGCTGGGACAAGGGAGCAAGCAGCGCTACTGGTTCCTTGAGGCCGGATCGAGAACTTTCCTCTGTTTTGTGTTCTTCTTGTATGTCCAGTTTCACATTGCTGGTGTTTCATGCCATATTCATCAATCTTGCTCACATGCCTTATGGTTGAGTAACTTGATTAGTATTGATGCTACTGTCCTATCTCAGTAAACTGTTTGTTTTTTCAGTAGAAAATAAATAAATAAAGTAAATCTACTATATCTTGGTATTCTAGAACTTCGGTGCCTCACAGAAGTTGCTTTATGTCCTGCTTTAGCTTGGAAACCTGATGATTTGTTGTCTGTTCTCATTTCTTAAGTTTGAAATGTTTCAAACTCTCGTGTGCCCCCGTCCTTGACTAGATATGTAAGCACCTTAGTAGTAATAAATACATTGGTCATGTAAATATCATTGGGAACTATATCTCCATCCATATGTTCTTGCCAGCATTAAATGTTGTAAGTAGAGGTTAGAAATGCAGAACTTGGATGTTGTGCTGGGAGGTTTCAACTTCACATCTTCTGTAACATCCCAAATTTCCCATTTGGAATGTTTTACAATTATAGCTAAGCATCTATGCATATTGTTTGAAATTGAGTGGCATTTGAAGTGTTTCAGAAGATTTTTGAGTTGTGGGAATTTGAATTCAAATTGGCAGTTGAAATTTATTTCAAAACTATGCCTCACAAATACTTGAGAAAAAGTATGAGAGGAGTAAACATGACACTCCAAAAATGTCAGATGAAAAACCTTGCCAAAAAGTTTGAATTCAAATTTGATTTTTATTTGGGATTTTTAGAAAATGTTTTTTTTAAGGTTTGAGTTTTGCCCCTAAAAAAAATGTTCAAATTGTAGGGAATATTCCCCTGATCATTTTGATATATATATGTCCTATATAAAAATATATATTTAATATATTTTTCCCTCTCCCTAATTCAAAAACAAATAGAAAAAAAGAAACCCCAGACGCCACCCAGGCCAACCGGCCCAGCCAGCGCCGAGGCGGCCCAGCCAGCGCCAGGCGCAGCCCAGCCAGCGGGCCAGGCCAACCGGCCCCGCCGCGCCCGAGCCGGCCTGCCCGAGCCAACCCCGACCGAACTCCCTCCCCCTCGGTCACCCGACCGATCCGCCCCCTCCCTCTCCCGCTGACACCCCGACCCCACCACCTTCTTCCTCCCCACGCCAACCCCGCCACCGCTCGCCGGAATCCCGAAGGATCCGGGATCCTCCCCGATCCTCGCCCCCGATCGCCCCCTCGTCCAAGTCGTTCCCCCCCTATAAATACCCTCCCTCGCCCCGTTCCGCACCTCGCCGCGCCCGAAAACCCTCTCCCCTCGCCGCAGTCGCTCGCCGGAGCCCGACGCCGCCGCCGCGCCATTACCCTGTTCCGGCCGCCCCGAACCCCCCTCGAGCTCCCCGACTCCACCATCGACTTCCCCTCGCTCCGCCGCACCCGCCCGACGCCTCCTCCATCGCCCCGGACCACCGGAGCCGCCGCGCCGTCGTCGCCCGAGCCGCCGTCGACCGTCGCCGTCGTCGCCACTGCGGTGAGTCGCCGGAGATGCCCCCACCGTTAGATCTAAAATCTACGCGCTAGATTAGATCACCCGAAGCGGTAGGTTTTAGTTTTAAAAATCGGTTTTAGTTTCGGTTTTTATTTAGGTTTAGTTTAGACCGGCCCGACTCGGTTTATTTCCCCGGCGCGTTTTAGTTATTTGACGCCCGAGCGTTAGATAGGCCCATCAGCACCAGTTTTTCTTTTTAATTATATTTTCGTTTCTGTTTTTTTTTACAGAATAGTTTCAGCTTTGTAAAATCCATATCTTTTAATCTACTTAATATTTTTAATTGATTCTTTTTTTGTTAGTTTGCAAATTTGTTGTAGTTTCTGTAGAAAATATGTTTAGTCATGTTTAAATTATTAGAAATTGTTTTATTTTAGTTTTAGACAGATTAGTAATTCTGCTATAAAATGAATTAGGATTATTTTATTTTAGTGATTCTTTTTGTCACTACTTTGTTTTGACCTTACATAACCTTAGGAATTTATTTGGGTATATTAGATTCAATAAAAAAATAGTTTTAGTCAAAATCATTTGTTTCTTGTTCATTTAACTAGCTACAGTTTTCCTATTGTTCTAGTTAGTAAATTATTTTTATTTTTACTATGTTATAGTTTATTTTTGAGTAGTTTCTGTAGTTTTAGAACGTGAACTTTTATTTACAATAAATAGATTTTTATTTTATTTTATTTGTTTTCTTGCTAGGATTGTTATGGGCATAATAGGAGTTCTATAATAGATTTTGATGTGATTCTTTTGCTCCTAGTTGCATGATGTTTTCCCTTCTGTTTGTTAGCAAAACCCATGCTTAGGTTCTGTTAAGAAAAGTTTTGTTGTGTGGTTTTCCTTTGTTTTTATTTGGTGCCCCTTGATTTGCATTTTTATTTGTTGGTTTTATTATGAGTGTTAGAATTATTTGCTAGGATGTTTGCTTATATGAATGCTATGTTTGACTATATAGATTTACATCGGAGTGACGAATAGTTTTATCAAGTTTCCGAGAGCGTTTATATCTTCATCAACATACCAGGCAAGTTCACTTTGACCATGTTTTTCATACCTATATGTTTTATTGCATCTAGTGCCATCTTCGCAACAAATCCCTCCAGTAGTGATACTGAATTCTTGTAGTTGAGTAGTATGCATGAGGTAGGAACCCATCACCCTGTTACCAAGCCCGGGACATCATTTATTTTAATGCTACGCTATAGTAGACGGGGTTGGTATGAGTGCTCGAGAGTGGTGTGAAGAAGGAGGACTCTACGTCAATGATGACAACTCCATGATGACATCTGCAAGGACTGCATCTTCAAGGCCTCAAGACTTCAAGACTCGAGACAAGAATTCAATACACACTACTGGGTGAAGGATGGTTGACGGGCACCCTGGAGAAACCAGTGGTTGGCCGGGATGCATGGAGAAGCGCCATGACATCTTGCGGAAAGCTTCACCCAGACTCAAAGAGACGGAAGAATACTTCATGCCCGGAAGCTTACCTGTGCAACCGCAAGTCACTATGGGCTCTGGCTTGGTTGACCTTAGTTGTGACTCTGGCTGGGACGGTGCTAGCAGATGTAGAACTACGGTAGGATTGGATGAGCACCGGACAGTGGTCAGAGGAACTCTTCGGAAGACCATGTTTCGGTCATCTTGTTCTCAAACACCCTGAAGTGCGAGAACGTAAAGAGAGGGATCGAATCTTGCGGGAAAAGTGTACAAACCTCTGCAGAGGGTTTAAACCTAATCGATTAGCCGTGTCCCCGGTTACGGACAATTTGAGCATCTGGACTTGGATCTATCTCGGAACTCTCAACACCGGACTGATAACTTAATTGTGGGCAACTTATGATGATTTTGGGCTATGAGACATCGGTTGGCGGAACCATGTCATGATAGAAAACTCCATAGTACAGACTTCATTTATTCCTTTGATGTAGGGAAAACAAATCAGCTTTTACGCAAACAAAATTCAGATACAGAGCCACAAAGCCATAATGCATATAGTTTAGTTTTATCATCTGTTCTTTTTATTGGGATCTTGCCGGTACATTCAATGTACTGACCTACACGGCTGCAACATATCATGTTGCAGATACTTTCTTCCGACGAGTAAGAGTACGGTACAGGGTTACGGTCTACACTCAACCTGCCGATGGCGTTGATGGGACTCCACACCCGACTATTTGTTTCCGCTGTGAGTTATGAGGTATATATCAGTTTTACGTTAATTATACATGTGATTGCACTTTGATATATACATTGATGTACTGTGTGTGCCAGCATACTGATCCAGGGATGGCACAGCAACACAGAGGCTTGACCGTCTGAGGTCGGGTCGCTACAGAAATGGTATCAGAGCACATGTTGACTGTAGGACGTGACCCTAGACATCGGAAAGCCCTAGGACAGGATGTCTCAAAAACTCTATTTAGAAAAAGACTCTTACTTCTCATCTCTTCTGACACTCTCACCTCAAATAGTTAGAATATACCCCTTTTCCCTTTTAATCAACCGGAGGATCAACTGAAGACGCTCCAAGAAGGAATTGATGACCCTTTCAGAGTAAAGAGGATTTCACCATGTATTAGAAGCTACAACAGTTGAAGACTCCGAAAACTTGAAGGATCTGAAGAGATTTGACCTTTAGAAGACCAAACCCCTGTTACACACTTACGTTAGATACAACGATTTGTGAGCTGTCATTTGTTTGATGTTTTCCGACAGCCACAAAGTAAAACTTGTTTCTTCAAAAACTATTGTTTGTATTGTGTGTATATCCCTCCCCGCCTCTCTCATATCTCATCCCAAAACTTTTGAACCCCATAGATGATGAATGAAGTTGGACTGATATTCTCTGAACCGAAGACTCAGCCGGAGGCAGAGCTATGGATTCAGAACATGGAAAATCACTTCGGGAGCAATTTGATTCCAAGGAAGTATGAGGTTCAATACGCTCTTCAGTGCTTTACAGAAAGTGCTGCAACCTGGTGGAAAATGCATCAAGCCATACAAGGATTTAATGGAGCAAGAACTTGGGAGGAATTCAAGAAGACCCTGTTGAGATCACGTCTTACCCGGAAGCACCATGATACACCAAGAAATAAACCTTGTGCCTGCAAGATTTGCGGAGAAATAGGACACACCCAGGAGGAACACAAGGATGGATGCCCTCATTGTGAGGAGAAACACCCAGCTGAGGAATGCCCAACTAGTCAGGTGACTTGTTTCTTGTGTGAAGGAACCACCCACTACCCGACTCAGTGTCACATTTACCCCATGGTGCAACAAACTATTCAGGAGCAGGAAGAAGGAATGAAAGAAGCCCTCCGAGAAGTTATGAAAGAACCTGTGACGAAGGAATGTGTTGAAGACCCTGATGGAGAAGGCCTCAACAAATTTTACTCCAATGCCTGCTATTCATGTGGAGAAGAAGGACATTTTTCACAGTATTGCACCAAGGAAAGAAAAGAGTATCTGGGATACTTCCCGACGGAAGCAATAGAGTTTGATCCACAGGGAATAAAAAGGTTTGACCAGAACGAAAAAACCCCGGAACAGAAAAAAAAAACAAAGACACCCTCAGAACAACCCAATTTTTGCAAAGAGGGACAAGAGTCATATTACCTGTTTTGAATGTAAGGACGTCGGGCATTATGCCAATCATTGTCTTGAAAGGAAGCAAGGAACTCAAGGAGCAGGCACCATCTCCAAGAAGCCCAAAGACTTATCGAAAGTTATGTGTTTTCATTGCAAGGAAGCAGGACATTATGCTACTAAATGTTCCTACAAGAAGGAAGCTGGAGTTGAGTAGTTGGAATTTTGATATGGATAATAAGAGTGGTAGAAACCAATTTTTCTTTTCATGATTACAATAAGTTGAGTTATGTAATGGGTGCTCAGAGTTTGTAATGGATTCATGAAATCAATAAAGTTAAGGTGACATGTTTTCATATGTTTAATTGTATGAGTTGTTACTCTATGAACACGGATTTTGACCATTTTCGAGGATATGAGAAATATGGTCTATGGATGGATTTGCGAATTTCATTTTAAGGGTGATAGTACCCTATGAAGAACCCTAGACCAATGGAAATGGAAATGTGTCCCACAGGTTGGAGTTTGGAAAAAAAAATGAGTTGAAGTTTTATCTTTGATATGATGGTATTAAGAAATGAAATGTTATTGGATTTAAAGTGGTGTAATGTTGGAAAATGGAGCAATTGTAACTCCAAGGATGAGTGAAAGTGGTACAAGTGTTGAAGTGGGCTCATAACCCACAGGCCCAGGAATTAATAAGGATCAAGTACCCACTGGAGAAAGAAATTTTGGGAATAGACTACGATTTGATCAACCGACGATTCTATAGGAGTTTACACAAAACCTGAGAGTTGTTAAGGAACGATAGATGTTTGTTTGGCCTGCAGAATCAATGGATTTTTCCGAACTTGGTTCATCGACAAGAGAAATTCTGCAACGCTTGCGAGAATGCCCGAGTGTTAGAAATACGAGATTCGCTAAACCTTATACAGGGTAATGATCGGGGTGCGGAATGGATTGATCACCATACCGACTTACTCTTATTATTCGCTTTGCTATATGGGATGGTAAATCTGAGTGACTTACCTATAGTAGAGAGACGACGATCAAAACCTTGTTGAACCTTAGAATGGTATAAGCATTTTTTCCACTTGTACAAGGCAGCTTTTGCCAACCGTAGGTTATACGGTGAGGTTCAACCCAGACCCGTTTTCTGCAGGAGAAACCATAAATTGTCGACCACCATGAGATTTTCGATAGTTGTTTAGTATTGGCGACAGACCCGTCAGATATGAAGACCCAGTCTCGGAAGAACCTTACCATGATGAAATGACACATGATATTGTGGAAAGGGCTATGCCCCTACCGGAAGAGTATCAGTAAAGGATTCATACCGAAGATATGAGAAGACCGACACCGCCAACCCTAAGGATGAAGCGCATGAGTTTGTCGGAACATAACCATGCTTCTAAGTGTGGTAGCGCACTAGACCATACCAATCAATGGATTTGCTAGAAGGCCTCCAAACCCTAACCTTTTCTTTCTAGCCTCTTCGAATCTCGAGGACGAGATTCATTTTAAGTGTGGTAGGTTTGTAACATCCCAAATTTCCCATTTGGAATGTTTTACAATTATAGCTAAGCATCTATGCATATTGTTTGAAATTGAGTGGCATTTGAAGTGTTTCAGAAGATTTTTGAGTTGTGGGAATTTGAATTCAAATTGGCAGTTGAAATTTATTTCAAAACTATGCCTGACAAATACTTGAGAAAAAGTATGAGAGGAGTAAACATGACACTCCAAAAATGTCAGATGAAAAACCTTGCCAAAAAGTTTGAATTCAAATTTGATTTTTATTTGGGATTTTTAGAAAATGTTTTTTTAAGGTTTGAGTTTTGCCCCTAAAAAAATGTTCAAATTGTAGGGAATATTCCCCTGATCATTTTGATATATATATGTCCTATATAAAAAATATATATTTAATATATTTTTCCCTCTCCCTAATTCAAAAACAAATAGAAAAAAAGAAACCCCAGACGCCACCCAGGCCAACCGGCCCAGCCAGCGCCGAGGCGGCCCAGCCAGCGCCAGGCGCAGCCCAGCCAGCGGGCCAGGCCAACCGGCCCAGCCGCGCCCGAGCCGGCCTGCCCGAGCCAACCCCGACCGAACTCCCTCCCCCTCGGTCACCCGACCGATCCGCCCCCTCCCTCTCCCGCTGACACACCGACCCCACCACCTTCTTCCTCCCCACGCCAACCCCGCCACCGCTCGCCGGAATCCCGAAGGATCCGGGATCCTCCCCGATCCTCGCCCCCGATCGCCCCCTCGTCCAAGTCGTCCCCCCCCCTATAAATACCCTCCCCTCGCCCCGTTCCGCACCTCGCCGCGCTCGAAAACCCTCTCCCCTCGCCGCAGTCGCTCGCCGGAGCCCGACGCCGCCGCCGCGCCATTACCCTGTTCCGGCCGCCCCGAACCCCCCTCGAGCTCCCCCGACTCCACCATCGACTTCCCCTCGCTCCGCCGCACCCGCCCGACCCCTCCTCCATCGCCCCGGACCACCGGAGCCGCCGCGCCGTCGTCGCCCGAGCCGCCGTCGACCGTCGCCGTCGTCGCCACTGCGGTGAGTCGCCGGAGATGCCCCCACCGTTAGATCTAAAATCTACGCGCTAGATTAGATCACCCGAAGCGGTAGGTTTTAGTTTTAAAAATCGGTTTTAGTTTCGGTTTTTATTTAGGTTTAGTTTAGACCGGCCCGACTCGGTTTATTTCCCCGGCGCGTTTTAGTTATTTGACGCCCGAGCGTTAGATAGGCCCATCAGCACCAGTTTTTCTTTTTAATTATATTTTCGTTTCTGTTTTTTTTACAGAATAGTTTCAGCTTTGTAAAATCCATATCTTTTAATCTACTTAATATTTTTAATTGATTCTTTTTTTGTTAGTTTGCAAATTTGTTGTAGTTTCTGTAGAAAATATGTTTAGTCATGTTTAAATTATTAGAAATTGTTTTATTTTAGTTTTAGACAGATTAGTAATTCTGCTATAAAATGAATTAGGATTATTTTATTTTAGTGATTCTTTTTGTCACTACTTTGTTTTGACCTTACATAACCTTAGGAATTTATTTGGGTATATTAGATTCAATAAAAAAATAGTTTTAGTCAAAATCATGTGTTTCTTGTTCATTTAACTAGCTACAGTTTTCCTATTGTTCTAGTTAGTAAATTATTTTTATTTTTACTATGTTATAGTTTATTTTTGAGTAGTTTCTGTAGTTTTAGAACGTGAACTTTTATTTACAATAAATAGATTTTTATTTTATTTTATTTGTTTTCTTGCTAGGATTGTTATGGGCATAATAGGAGTTCTATAATAGATTTTGATGTGATTCTTTTGCTCCTAGTTGCATGATGTTTTCCCTTCTGTTTGTTAGCAAAACCCATGCTTAGGTTCTGTTAAGAAAAGTTTTGTTGTGTGGTTTTCCTTTGTTTTTATTTGGTGCCCCTTGATTTGCATTTTTATTTGTTGGTTTTATTATGAGTGTTAGAATTATTTGCTAGGATGTTTGCTTATATGAATGCTATGTTTGACTATATAGATTTACATCGGAGTGACGAATAGTTTTATCAAGTTTCCGAGAGCGTTTATATCTTCATCAACATACCAGGCAAGTTCACTTTGACCATGTTTTTCATACCTATATGTTTTATTGCATCTAGTGCCATCTTCGCAACAAATCCCTCCAGTAGTGATACTGAATTCTTGTAGTTGAGTAGTATGCATGAGGTAGGAACCCATCACCCTGTTACCAAGCCCGGGACATCATTTATTTTAATGCTACGCTATAGTAGACGGGGTTGGTATGAGTGCTCGAGAGTGGTGTGAAGAAGGAGGACTCTACGTCAATGATGACAACTCCATGATGACATCTGCAAGGACTGCATCTTCAAGGCCTCAAGACTTCAAGACTCGAGACAAGAATTCAATACACACTACTGGGTGAAGGATGGTTGACGGGCACCCTGGAGAAACCAGTGGTTGGCCGGGATGCATGGAGAAGCGCCATGACATCTTGCGGAAAGCTTCACCCAGACTCAAAGAGACGGAAGAATACTTCATGCCCGGAAGCTTACCTGTGCAACCGCAAGTCACTATGGGCTCTGGCTTGGTTGACCTTAGTTGTGACTCTGGCTGGGACGGTGCTAGCAGATGTAGAACTACGGTAGGATTGGATGAGCACCGGACAGTGGTCAGAGGAACTCTTCGGAAGACCATGTTTCGGTCATCTTGTTCTCAAACACCCTGAAGTGCGAGAACGTAAAGAGAGGGATCGAATCTTGCGGGAAAAGTGTACAAACCTCTGCAGAGGGTTTAAACCTAATCGATTAGCCGTGTCCCCGGTTACGGACAATTTGAGCATCTGGACTTGGATCTATCTCGGAACTCTCAACACCGGACTGATAACTTAATTGTGGGCAACTTATGATGATTTTGGGCTATGAGACATCGGTTGGCGGAACCATGTCATGATAGAAAACACCATAGTACAGAATTCATTTATTCCTTTGATGTAGGGAAAACAAATCAACTTTTACGCAAACAAAATTCAGATACAGAGCCACAAAGCCATAATGCATATAGTTTAGTTTTATCATCTGTTCTTTTTATTGGGATCTTGCCGGTACATTCAATGTACTGACCTACACGGCTGCAACATATCATGTTGCAGATACTTTCTTCCGACGAGTAAGAGTACGGTACAGGGTTACGGTCTACACTCAACCTGCCGATGGCGTTGATGGGACTCCACACCCGACTATTTGTTTCCGCTGTGAGTTATGAGGTATATATCAGTTTTACGTTAATTATACATGTGATTGCACTTTGATATATACATTGATGTACTGTGTGTGCCAGCATACTGATCCAGGGATGGCACAGCAACACAGAGGCTTGACCGTCTGAGGTCGGGTCGCTACAGAAATGGTATCAGAGCACATGTTGACTGTAGGACGTGACCCTAGACATCGGAAAGCCCTAGGACAGGATGTCTCAAAAACTCTATTTAGAAAAAGACTCTTACTTCTCATATCTTCTGACACTCTCACCTCAAATAGTTAGAATATACCCCTTTTCCCTTTTAATCAACCGGAGGATCAACTGAAGACGCTCCAAGAAGGAATTGATGACCCTTTCAGAGTAAAGAGGATTTCACCATGTATTAGGAGCTACAACAGTTGAAGACTCCGAAAACTTGAAGGATCTGAAGAGATTTGACCTTTAGAAGACCAAACCCCTGTTACACACTTACGTTAGATACAACGATTTGTGAGCTGTCATTTGTTTGATGTTTTCCGACAGCCACAAAGTAAAACTTGTTTCTTCAAAAACTATTGTTTGTATTGTGTGTATATCCCTCCCCGCCTCTCTCATATCTCATCCCAAAACTTTTGAACCCCATAGATGATGAATGAAGTTGGACTGATATTCTCTGAACCGAAGACTCAGCCGGAGGCAGAGCTATGGATTCAGAACATGGAAAATCACTTCGGGAGCAATTTGATTCCAAGGAAGTATGAGGTTCAATACGCTCTTCAGTGCTTTACAGAAAGTGCTGCAACCTGGTGGAAAATGCATCAAGCCATACAAGGATTTAATGGAGCAAGAACTTGGGAGGAATTCAAGAAGACCCTGTTGAGATCACGTCTTACCCGGAAGCACCATGATACACCAAGAAATAAACCTTGTGCCTGCAAGATTTGCGGAGAAATAGGACACACCCAGGAGGAACACAAGGATGGATGCCCTCATTGTGAGGAGAAACACCCAGCTGAGGAATGCCCAACTAGTCAGGTGACTTGTTTCTTGTGTGAAGGAACCACCCACTACCCGACTCAGTGTCACATTTACCCCATGGTGCAACAAACTATTCAGGAGCAGGAAGAAGGAATGAAAGAAGCCCTCCGAGAAGTTATGAAAGAACCTGTGACGAAGGAATGTGTTGAAGACCCTGATGGAGAAGGCCTCAACAAATTTTACTCCAATGCCTGCTATTCATGTGGAGAAGAAGGACATTTTTCACAGTATTGCACCAAGGAAAGAAAAGAGTATCTGGGATACTTCCCGACGGAAGCAATAGAGTTTGATCCACAGGGAATAAAAAGGTTTGACCAGAACGAAAAAACCCCGGAACAGAAAAAAAAACAAAGACACCCTCAGAACAACCCAATTTTTGCAAAGAGGGACAAGAGTCATATTACCTGTTTTGAATGTAAGGACGTCGGGCATTATGCCAATCACTGTCTTGAAAGGAAGCAAGGAACTCAAGGAGCAGGCACCATCTCCAAGAAGCCCAAAGACTTATCGAAAGTTATGTGTTTTCATTGCAAGGAAGCAGGACATTATGCTACTAAATGTTCCTACAAGAAGGAAGCTGGAGTTGAGTAGTTGGAATTTTGATATGGATAATAAGAGTGGTAGAAACCAATTTTTCTTTTCATGATTACAATAAGTTGAGTTATGTAATGGGTGCTCAGAGTTTGTAATGGATTCATGAAATCAATAAAGTTAAGGTGACATGTTTTCATATGTTTAATTGTATGAGTTGTTACTCTATGAACACGGATTTTGACCATTTTCGAGGATATGAGAAATATGGTCTATGGATGGATTTGCGAATTTCATTTTAAGGGTGATAGTACCCTATGAAGAACCCTAGACCAATGGAAATGGAAATGTGTCCCACAGGTTGGAGTTTGGAAAAAAAAATGAGTTGAAGTTTTATCTTTGATATGATGGTATTAAGAAATGAAATGTTATTGGATTTAAAGTGGTGTAATGTTGGAAAATGGAGCAATTGTAACTCCAAGGATGAGTGAAAGTGGTACAAGTGTTGAAGTGGGCTCATAACCCACAGGCCCAGGAATTAATAAGGATCAAGTACCCACTGGAGAAAGAAATTTTGGGAATAGACTACGATTTGATCAACCGACGATTCTATAGGAGTTTACACAAAACCTGAGAGTTGTTAAGGAACGATAGATGTTTGTTTGGCCTGCAGAATCAATGGATTTTTCCGAACTTGGTTCATCGACAAGAGAAATTCTGCAACGCTTGCGAGAATGCCCGAGTGTTAGAAATACGAGATTCGCTAAACCTTATACAGGGTAATGATCGGGGTGCGGAATGGATTGATCACCATACCGACTTACTCTTATTATTCGCTTTGCTATATGGGATGGTAAATCTGAGTGACTTACCTATAGTAGAGAGACGACGATCAAAACCTTGTTGAACCTTAGAATGGTATAAGCATTTTTTCCACTTGTACAAGGCAGCTTTTGCCAACCGTAGGTTATACGGTGAGGTTCAACCCAGACCCGTTTTCTGCAGGAGAAACCATAAATTGTCGACCACCATGAGATTTTCGATAGTTGTTTAGTATTGGCGACAGACCCGTCAGATATGAAGACCCAGTCTCGGAAGAACCTTACCATGATGAAATGACACATGATATTGTGGAAAGGGCTATGCCCCTACCGGAAGAGTATCAGTAAAGGATTCATACCGAAGATATGAGAAGACCGACACCGCCAACCCTAAGGATGAAGCGCATGAGTTTGTCGGAACATAACCATGCTTCTAAGTGTGGTAGCGCACTAGACCATACCAATCAATGGATTTGCTAGAAGGCCTCCAAACCCTAACCTTTTCTTTCTAGCCTCTTCGAATCTCGAGGACGAGATTCATTTTAAGTGTGGTAGGTTTGTAACATCCCAAATTTCCCATTTGGAATGTTTTACAATTATAGCTAAGCATCTATGCATATTGTTTGAAATTGAGTGGCATTTGAAGTGTTTCAGAAGATTTTTGAGTTGTGGGAATTTGAATTCAAATTGGCAGTTGAAATTTATTTCAAAACTATGCCTGACAAATACTTGAGAAAAAGTATGAGAGGAGTAAACATGACACTCCAAAAATGTCAGATGAAAAACCTTGCCAAAAAGTTTGAATTCAAATTTGATTTTTATTTGGGATTTTTAGAGAATGTTTTTTTAAGGTTTGAGTTTTGCCCCTAAAAAAATGTTCAAATTGTAGGGAATATTCCCCTGATCATTTTGATATATATATGTCCTATATAAAAATATATATTTAATATATTTTTCCCTCTCCCTAATTCAAAAACAAATAGAAAAAAAGAAACCCCAGGCGCCACCCAGGCCAACCGGCCCAGCCAGCGCCGAGGCGGCCCAGCCAGCGCCAGGCGCAGCCCAGCCAGCGGGCCAGGCCAACCAGCCCAGCCGCGCCCGAGCCGGCCTGCCCGAGCCAACCCCGACCGAACTCCCTCCCCCTCGGTCACCCGACCGATCCGCCCCCTCCCTCTCCCGCTGACACCCCGACCCCACCACCTTCTTCCTCCCCACGCCAACCCCGCCACCGCTCGCCGGAATCCCGAAGGATCCGGGATCCTCCCCGATCCTCGCCCCGATCGCCCCCTCGTCCAAGTCGTTCCCCCCCCCTATAAATACCCTCCCCTCGCCCCGTTCCGCACCTCGCCGCGCCCGAAAACCCTCTCCCCTCGCCGCAGTCGCTCGCCGGAGCCCGACGCCGCCGCCGCGCCATTACCCTGTTCCGGCCGCCCCGAACCCCCCTCGAGCTCCCCCGACTCCACCATCGACTTCCCCTCGCTCCGCCGCACCCGCCCGACGCCTCCTCCATCGCCCCGGACCACCGGAGCCGCCGCGCCGTCGTCGCCCGAGCCGCCGTCGACCGTCGCCGTCGTCGCCACTGCGGTGAGTCGCCGGAGATGCCCCCACCGTTAGATCTAAAATCTACGCGCTAGATTAGATCACCCGAAGCGGTAGGTTTTAGTTTTAAAAATCGGTTTTAGTTTCGGTTTTTATTTAGGTTTAGTTTAGACCGGCCCGACTCGGTTTATTTCCCCGGCGCGTTTTAGTTATTTGACGCCCGAGCGTTAGATAGGCCCATCAGCACCAGTTTTTCTTTTTAATTATATTTTCGTTTCTGTTTTTTTACAGAATAGTTTCAGCTTTGTAAAATCCATATCTTTTAATCTACTTAATATTTTTAATTGATTCTTTTTTTGTTAGTTTGCAAATTTGTTGTAGTTTCTGTAGAAAATATGTTTAGTCATGTTTAAATTATTAGAAATTGTTTTATTTTAGTTTTAGACAGATTAGTAATTCTGCTATAAAATGAATTAGGATTATTTTATCTTAGTGATTCTTTTTGTCACTACTTTGTTTTGACCTTACATAACCTTAGGAATTTATTTGGGTATATTAGATTCAATAAAAAAATAGTTTTAGTCAAAATCATGTGTTTCTTGTTCATTTAACTTGCTACAGTTTTCCTATTGTTCTAGTTAGTAAATTATTTTTATTTTTACTATGTTATAGTTTATTTTTGAGTAGTTTCTGTAGTTTTAGAACGTGGACTTTTATTTACAATAAATAGAATTTTTATTTTATTTTATTTGTTTTCTTGCTAGGATTGTTATGGGCATAATAGGAGTTCTATAATACATTTTGATGTGATTCTTTTGCTCCTAGTTGCATGATGTTTTCCCTTCTGTTTGTTAGCAAAACCCATGCTTAGGTTCTGTTAAGAAAAGTTTTGTTGTGTGGTTTTCCTTTGTTTTTATTTGGTGCCCCTTGATTTGCATTTTTATTTGTTGGTTTTATTATGAGTGTTAGAATTATTTGCTAGGATGTTTGCTTATATGAATGCTATGTTTGACTATATAGATTTACATCGGAGTGACGAATAGTTTTATCAAGTTTCCGAGAGCGTTTATATCTTCATCAACATACCAGGCAAGTTCACTTTGACCATGTTTTTCATACCTATATGTTTTATTGCATCTAGTGCCATCTTCGCAACAAATCCCTCCAGTAGTGATACTGAATTCTTGTAGTTGAGTAGTATGCATGAGGTAGGAACCCATCACCCTGTTACCAAGCCCGGGACATCATTTATTTTAATGCTACGCTATAGTAGACGGGGTTGGTATGAGTGCTCGAGAGTGGTGTGAAGAAGGAGGACTCTACGTCAATGATGACAACTCCATGATGACATCTGCAAGGACTGCATCTTCAAGGCCTCAAGACTTCAAGACTCGAGACAAGAATTCAATACACACTACTGGGTGAAGGATGGTTGACGGGCACCCTGGAGAAACCAGTGGTTGGCCGGGATGCATGGAGAAGCGCCATGACATCTTGCGGAAAGCTTCACCCAGACTCAAAGAGACGGAAGAATACTTCATGCCCGGAAGCTTACCTGTGCAACCGCAAGTCACTATGGGCTCTGGCTTGGTTGACCTTAGTTGTGACTCTGGCTGGGACGGTGCTAGCAGATGTAGAACTATGGTAGGATTGGATGAGCACCGGACAGTGGTCAGAGGAACTCTTCGGAAGACCATGTTTCGGTCATCTTGTTCTCAAACACCCTGAAGTGCGAGAACGTAAAGAGAGGGATCGAATCTTGCGGGAAAAGTGTACAAACCTCTGCAGAGGGTTTAAACCTAATCGATTAGCCGTGTCCCCGGTTACGGACAATTTGAGCATCTGGACTTGGATCTATCTCGGAACTCTCAACACCGGACTGATAACTTAATTGTGGGCAACTTATGATGATTTTGGGCTATGAGACATCGGTTGGCGGAACCATGTCATGATAGAAAACTCCATAGTACAGACTTCATTTATTCCTTTGATGTAGGGAAAACAAATCAGCTTTTACGCAAACAAAATTCAGATACAGAGCCACAAAGCCATAATGCATATAGTTTAGTTTTATCATCTGTTCTTTTTATTGGGATCTTGCCGGTACATTCAATGTACTGACCTACACGGCTGCAACGTATCATGTTGCAGATACTTTCTTCCGACGAGTAAGAGTACGGTACAGGGTTACGGTCTACACTCAACCTGCCGATGGCGTTGATGGGACTCCACACCCGACTATTTGTTTCCGCTGTGACTTATGAGGTATATATCAGTTTTACGTTAATTATACATGTGATTGCACTTTGATATATACATTGATGTACTGTGTGTGCCAACATACTGATCCAGGGATGGCACAGCAACACAGAGGCTTGACCGTCTGAGGTCGGGTCGCTACATCTTCTCAGGTTTAATTGTTGGTTTACATTGAAACTGTAGCAAGTGTCAAATGATGGTTTCTTATAAGCGCACATAACTGTTGGTTGTGCAATTTGTCTAGTAATCTAGGTGCACATAAGTATCAGGCCATATGTTTTCTTATAAGCAAACTATATTGATGGTTGTAAGATATAAGTTAAAATATACTAGTGCTATCATGATTTTCATGTAAATGCCATTCATTTATTAGTCTGATTTTTTTATGCTTCTAATGTGTGATCCTTGCAATGCTAGGTGATTTGATTTTCAGAAGTTGGAAGAAGAGGACGATGAGGCGTGGTGTTTTTCTATCAATCTACCTCTTGTTCTGGTTGTACTCTGTAGCTAGTTATATTGTAATTGGTAGTAGTCCGAATACTATGTAAAGACTGTAATAGGCTAATTTTGCATATCATTTCAAGAATTTAGTTTTGTTCCATTTGAAATATTTATTTTTTGTGTACTGTGAAAACTTGAGAAGTAGAAAGTTGGCAAGTTGGACCAACTTAATGAAAAAGGCCAAGTCGCCAAAAGTAAATGGAGTGTAAAATGGCCGAGGCCCAAACAAGAATTGGGCTAGGATTGGACTGTAGAAAGGCTGAGGCCACAAATGGATTGAAAAAAAGACTTCTAATGCAAAAAAGACTTTTAAAGGCTATATCTGTGAAAATAAAAGGCTGAATTGTTGGGCCAGGCCCTTGTAGCTAATCAAAGCACAGGAAAAAATACATTCAATGGGCTGAATTAATGGGCTCGGCCCATATAGACACCAAATTGGACCGGGCTAAATCTTATCCACGTCAGCTTGCTACGCTGGATCCTACATGGCCTGGGAAGGCTGCTAGTGACCAAAAATTTGGTCGTAGAACCAACGACCTTTTACATATCACAGAGAAGGTCGTTAATTTTAGTTTACGACGGCCAGCTTTTGACCATCTGTTTTTGGTCACAAAAAGGTCACAAATTAAAAACAATGACCATTCAGTGACCAATACTGATGGTCGCAAGTTGACATTTTCTTGTAGTGAGGGGAGGGTTGCGGTGGTGGTGGACGCGGACGTATTGGAAGAAGCCGGGGTCGGAGACGAGGCAGCACCGGCACTTGCAGACGAGCGAGGCGCGGGGGAGGGAGGAGGGTTGCGGTGGGAGGCGTAGGAGGATCTCAGAGAGCAAGTCGTCGCTGACCAGCGGTGCCGCCCTCGGCAAGCGGCGACGGTGGCTGGCCATCTCGCAACTCATCGCCCTGGTAGGTAGATTTCTTTTGAGACATTCCCTCATAGGTAGATGCGCCCCCCTCTTCAGGCGTCATATTGTTGCAATGGGGAGCAAACCCAGGGCAGCAAAACCCCAACCGGGGGAGGTGGGATCCTCCTCTCACCACGGGGGTTATGACCCTTGCCATTTGGTAACAGTTGGGCGGGGGAAAACTGAATCGATCTATCCTTCGAATCACACAGCAGGTAACTTTTTTATTAGTAAAACATTCGAAAACAAGCTAATTCCACATGTAATTCCCAAAAATTCCAAACAAAAAGCGCAAAATAATTCTGCAAAATATATAGGAATGTCGAAGACATTACAAATAATTCAAGAATTTGGAAATAATGAGAGGAAATTAGTGAACTTGCAAACTGATAAATAGTAAAAATCATCTAGATGTGCATTGCTTATAGGAAATTAATACAGAACAAGAAACCGAATCTTCCTCCTCTCATGCCGCCATTACAAATAACATAATTGTTCAACAGGTTCTGAGTTCTAGAACAATGAAGCCAATGCCCATAGGAACAAATAGATTTTAGCTACTAGAAACACGATGGTTGCGGGCTTGTCCTAGACCTTTACACCGGTACAAAAGTTCTAAATTATCAAAACTCCATGGCATGGACAACCACACTTCATAAGATGCAAATTGTAAGGCAATGTTCGGGATATCTCGTCTTCCTCTACTCCACATCAGCTGAGAAGAGAAGCTCAATGTTGACTGAATTAGAAGTTTTTTTTTTGGAATTGAAAAAAGTTCAAGGAATTTAAAAATAGTTCATCGTGTTTGATAAAAAAAAGTTCAAAACTTTAAAAGAAGTCCATCATTTTTAAAAACAGAAGGAACAAATTCAATAAAAAAGTTTAAAAAATGAAAAAGAAATAAGAAAACCCGAATAAAACCACCCCGGAAATGACCAATGAGCCGTGAAAAAACCGGCTTGGGAAGTTTTTTGAGGGTTCCCAAAACCAAAAGATTGCCGCGATTGAAGATAAAAATAAAAACGAAAAAACAAGTTATAAAGCAGTAGTCGATCGATAGCCTAGTGGTAACTGTGTTGTGGTTCGCTTCAACTGATCGCAAGTTCGAACTCCCGCGGTCGCACACTTTTTGAACGTTAAAACATAAGAGAATAAGATATAGATGGGCCGGCCCAGCTCGCCGCAGCTGCAGGTGCCCGTTTGCGAAATGTACTATAACGGGCGCGTGCGGCGCTAAATAGGAAATGCCTCTGGTAATCTCCCGGTACTCCGAAAAATGCCCGAACCACTAGGAACCATTCCAATGTCCAAATGCAACCTTTCAAATATGAATCTTTATGTCTCGACCATTTCAAGACTCCTCGGCACGTCCATGATCTCATCCGGGACTCTGAACAAACTTTGGTCATCAAATCACATAACTCATAATGCAAATCATCATCGAACGTTGTAGACATGACCGAGACATATCTCCAGTCAATAACCAATAGCGGAACCTAGATGCTCATATTGGCTCCCATATATTCTACGAAGATCTTTATCGGTCAAACCGCATAACAACATACGTTGTTCCCTTTGTCATCGGTATGTTACTTGCCCGAGATTCGATCATCGGTATCATCATACCTAGTTCAATCTCGTTACCTGCAAGTCTCTTTACTCGTTCCATAATACTTCATCCCGCAACTAACTCACTAGTCACATTGTTTGCAAGGGTTATAGTGATGAGCATTACCGAGAGGGCCCAGAGATACCTCTTCTATACATGGAGTGACAAATCCTAATCTCGATCTATGTCAACCCAACAAACACCTTCGGAGACACCTATAGAGCATCTTTATAATCACCCATTTACGTTGTGACGTTTGATAGCACACAAGGTGTTCCTCCGATATTCGGGAGTCGCATAATCTCATAGTCTGAGGAACATGTATAAGTGATGAAGAAAGCAGTAGCAATGAAACTGTAACGATCATAATGCTAAGCTAACGGATTGGTCATGTCCATCACATCATTCTCCTAATGATGTGATTCCTTTCATCAAATGACAACACATGTCTATGGTTAGGAAACATAACCATCTTTGATTAACAAGCTAGTCTAGTAGAGGCATACTAGGGACACTATGTTTTGTCTATGTATTCACACATGTACTAAGTTTCCGGTTAATACAATTCTAGTATGAATAAGAAACATTTCTCATGAAATAAGGAAATAAATAATAACTTTATTATTGCCTCTAGGGCATATTTCCTGCACATTGTATGAAAATCAGTTGTCTTAACCAGTATAGTAATTTCTCTCTCCCACTATTGTTTTTTAATTTCAGAAGAAAGGCATAACACAAGAATGTATGAGATGTATAACCTGTGAGTAAATTTTGCATCCGGCCTATAAAATTAGTTAAAAGAAGAAGAGAAGTGGTCAGGTTCTTGAATCTGTACATTCAAGCATCACTGCATGGAACGTTGAGTGCATCAACTGGTAAAAAATGAGGTGGAAGAGGAGGGGGGCTAACCTTAGGTCAAAGTAAGTGGAGTTTGACCGCAGAACCGTCCTCTTCGCCGTCACCGAAGGGGACAGGAAATTCGAGGCGGAGGGGAGATCCAGGGAAGGAGAAGCATAAGGACCACGGACATCGCAATCATTGGAGAGACAGAGCATGGTGGTGGAGCACCGGAGGGAGAGGGGCCGGGCCGTAACTCCAGTCGCCGGCGGACAAGGTCAGAAGCAAAGCGGTCGGTCTTGGTCGCGCTCGCGGTCTCGAGCCGTGGCTTTTCTCCCTGACCCCTGCAGGCGTGGAGCATTTTCCCAAGGAAACGGCGCGGGTAAGGGATGGATACCTCCCCAACGAATGCGTCCAAATGTCGATGTGGATTTCCCCGGTTGGATCTGGCCCGTGCTATCTTCACTCAGAGAAGCAACGGGGATCCCGGAGGGATTCCCTGCAATCAAACAAGGCCTCAATGTGTCATGATGTGGAGAGCCCAAAACTAGGCCCACGTCATTGGTGTTGCGAGAACATGTTGTGGAGTTTTGAAGGCGTGTGATTTGGCAGAGGAGTTTGGCGTAGCAGCAACAATAATGAAAGTATTTATTTATTTATTTCCATTTTGAAAAAAGGTGTTATTTTATCACTTCTGTGGATATTACTCTGTCACGGATTTGTTAACACATGCCTTGTAAGTTGTATTGTTAACACAGGCTGGATTTTCTAGCTCTGATCTCAATCGAAGCTACATGATCAGTGATTTAGCACATGCTTATCAAATCATTTGAAATATCATTTTTTAGCATGGGCATATCAGGGGCTCATGCCTCATGGAGAAGAAAATAGAAACATTAGGTTTGTAGCTCGACATATATGTTATATGTTGATACTACCTTGGTCCAAAACAGAAGTCAATTTTAAAACAAGTGTACTTCATAAACGGCAAAACCTTAACCACCACTTCTAATGATAATATGGTATGAAATATATAAGTATGCAATTTGTGTCAAGTTTACTCATGTAAATTTGTATCATGTGTTAAATACAAATTATTAAGTATCTATAGTAACTAAATAAGAAGGAACTAGTTGCTGGCTGGAATGCGACAACGACATATCTAAGTTCTTGTCGGGATCAGTCACAAGAGTTCATGTCCTTGTCCACGATAAGGTGGTCACAGAGTCCTATGATGATCCAGAAGTATAGGGGTCAATGGTAGTTCTTTTCGATAAGTAAGAGTGTCGAATCCAACGAGGAGCAGAAGGAAATGACAAGTAGTTTTTAGTAAGGTAATGTCTGCAAGTGCTGAAACTGTAAGTAGCGAGTAGTTTGATAGCAAGATAATTTGTAACGAGCAAGTACCTATAGTAACAATAAGTATGCAGCAAGGTAGCCAAATCCTTTTTATACAAAGTACAGGCTAAAGCGGTCTCTTATAACAAGTAAAGCGTTCTTTAGGGTACACGGGAATTTCATATAGTTACTTTCGTCATGTCGGTTTGATTTGTGTTCGCTACTTTGATAATTTGATATGTGGGTGGACCGGTGCTTAGGTGTTGTTCTTACTTGAACAAACTTCCTACTTATGATTAACCCTCCCGCAAGCATCCACAGCTACGAGAAAATTACTAAGAATAAATTCTAACCATAGCATTAAACTCTAGGATCCAATCGGTCCCCTACGGAATAGTGCATAAATTGGGGTTTAAGTTTCTATCACTCTCGCAACCCACCATCTATTTAATACTCCACAATGCTTTCCTTTAGGCCCAAATATGGTGAAGGGTCATGTAGTCGATGTTCACATGACACCACTAAGGAAATCACAACATACATACTATCAAAATATCGAACACATATCAAATTCACATGATTACTTGCAACATGATTTCTCCCATGACATCAAGATCAAAAGTAACTAC
The DNA here is from genome assembly GCF_018294505.1 of Triticum aestivum. Lineage (NCBI taxonomy): Eukaryota > Viridiplantae > Streptophyta > Magnoliopsida > Poales > Poaceae > Triticum > Triticum aestivum. The sequence goes on along the minus strand of NC_057810.1, from coordinate 68,860,454 downwards.
TCACAAATAATCAGCATGCTCATGATCAGAGGGGTATTATATAGCATAATCTTTTGAACATATAATGTTCGACCAAATAAACCATATAGTAATCAACTACAAGATGTAATCAACACTACTAGTCACCCCCTAGCACCAATCTATAGTTTCGGTAACAAGATTGAATACAAGAGATGAACTAGGGTTTGAGATGAGATGGTTCTGGTGAAGATGTTGATGGAGATTGCCCTCCCCAAGATGGGAGAGTTGTTGGTGATGATGATGACGATGATTTCCCCCTCCGGGAGGGAAGTTCCCCTGGCGGAATCGCTCCACCGGAGGGCAAAAGTGCTCCTGCCCAAGTTCCGCCTCGAGATGGCGGCGCTTCATCCCGAATGTCCTCTCCTGGCTTTTTCTAGGTCAAAATGACTTATATACCAGAAGATCGGCACCGGAGGTGGGCCAAGGAGAGCATAACCCACCAGGGTGCGCATGGGCTCCCTGGCGCGCCCAGGTGGGTTGTGCCCACCTGGTGGGCCCCCTCTGGTAGTTATTTGGTCCAATATTTCTTAAATATTCCATAAAAACTCTCCGTGAAGGCTCAACTTGTTTGGAATTGTGCAGAATAGGTAGCCTGACGTAGCTTTTTTAGGTCCAGATTTCCAACTGCCAGGATTCTCCCTCTTGGTGTGTACCTTGCAAATTAAGAGAGAAGACATTATAATTACTCCAAAAAGCATTATTATGGATAAAAACATTATAAATAACAGTAAGAAAACATGATGCAAAATGGACGTATCAACTCCCCCAAGCTTAGACACCGCTTGTCCTCAAGCGAAAACCGAAACCGAAAAACATGTCCACATGCTTTGAGAAAGAGGTGTCGATAAAAAAAAATATGGACATGGAAGCATCATGTTTATTATTATAACAACAACAAAATTGAACATAGGAATTTTATCATTGAACTTGCATCATATACTTCCCATTAATAAGTAACAGTTCATCACATAATCGAAGTATAAAGCAGAAACTCTATTAAAAACCAACAAACTATGTTCTCAGTCAACTTTGTAACTACAATTCATCATCTTTTCAGGAAGAGTCACGTGTCAGAGCCTTCTAGAAAGTCCACATACTCAACCATCATATAGTCTTCTATGATTGCTAACACTCACCTCGTACCCATGAGCAAAACATTTCAACCGGACACCTAGAAAGATAGGGACTCGTAGTTTCGCCTCCCAACATACTCACCTCAAGGGTGATGTCAACAATAATAACTCATGCTATCTATATTCAACTGGACATATGTGCCTAGATCTTTCCTCACCACATGATACTTGCCAAAAGAGAAAATAAAAAGGAATAGAACAAAAACTTTGACTCTTTGCATAAAAGTAAATACATAAAAGTAAAAGATAGGCCCTTCGCAGAGGGAAGCAGAGGTTGCCATGCGCTTATTTTTTTGCATGCTCAATCCCTTAGTGCAAGAGAATGTTGCGTTGTATTGCCCCTTAAGATGACAACCTTTATTATGCAGTCTGTCGCTTTTATTCTTTGTCATCCAAGTTCGTACAACACCCAATTTTCTCTTATACTAAATGATCTCACATATTTAGAAGCAATTTTTATTGCCTTTTTGCACCGATGACAACTTACTTGAGGGATCTTGCTCAATCCATAGGTAGGTATGGTGGACACTTGAAAAAGATTTGGGTTTAAGGGTTTTGGATGCACAAGTAGTATCTCTAATTGGTGCGGAATTTTTGGCTAGCAAGGGCAAACATCACATGTTAAAGGATCTATGACAATATGACTTCTATGTGAATATAAATATACATAAATCATTAAGTTGTCTTCCTTGTGCAACGTCAACAATTTTAGCATATAATATTTTGATGAGGACTCACAATCACAAAAGATTTCTAGGATAATATATTTATATGTGAATATTCTCTTCCCTTATTAATTCTTTCATGAGTTGCATCAATGACTAATGCTCTGTTTGTCAATCTCTAATAAAATTTCCTACTTATACTTTTCCTTATGTGGTGCTATCACCTACCATAGGATTAGTATATGATATTATTGATTTATTTCCTTTCTTTTTTCTTCTTTTCTTATTTATTTTCTTTATTTGCAACATGAAAGTAAAGAAAGCAAAACTCATACTAACTTTATTATAAAACTTGCACATGATTACGAGGATTGATCACTAAGCAGATTCTCAAAATAAGAAAGGATCAAACTAACTTTATTTCATATAAAGCAAAAAGATCGAACTATGATAAGCAAAAAGAGAGTGGGATGATACGATACCGGGGCACCTCCCCCAAGCTTGGCGGAAGCCAAGAGGAGTGCCCATACCCAATATTCAGTTCTCCTTTGGTGGTGAAGAAGCTTCTTCCTCCTCCTCGGCCAACAGTGCTTGTGTTGTCATCGGGGATGGATTTACGGTAGCTTCCTTGCTTGACAAATCTGACCAGGAATAGAAAGAAAAGAGAACAGAGGATTTCTTCGCGATACAGTGGTTAACAGGTTAGGGAAGTATAAATAAAATGTTTATCTTGCAGGACAAGTAGACAGAAGAAAAATAGAATCCGGAAGGTGCCCCAGGTGGGCACAACCCACCTTGGCGCGCTAGGCATGCCTGGCACGCCCTGGTGTCTTATGCCCACCACGGGACGTTTCCTGGGAGTTTCTTTATTTCGAAAATTCTAAAATATTCCAAAACTAACAAAAAATATTTTTGCGTATTTTTCAGAGACCGTTTACTTGCAGTAACACGTACCTCCTTAATTTGACGATTCTGGGTTGTTCTGGAAGGACTCTTTTATGTGTTCATCTGGTGTCAAAGTTTGAATAATATTAGTTTCAACATTGATAGACGTACCTGAGATATAATGCTTTATTCGTTGTCCGTTGACAACCTTCGGGTTAGTGCCTTTGAAATTATTTATTTTGATGGGTCCAGACCAGTAAACCTCCTCGATGATTGTGATGCCCCCGATTCAATCGTACACTAATCATGCACGCAAACGTGTACGATCAAGATCAGGGACTCACGGGAAGATATCACAACACAACTCTAAAAACATAAATAAATCATACAAGCATCATAATACAAGCCACGGGCTTCAAGGGCTCGAATACAAGTGCTCGATCATAGACAAGTCACCGGAAGCAACAATATCTGAGTACAGACATAAGTAAACAAGTTTTCCTTAAGTAGGCTAGCACAAACTGGGATACAGATCGAAAGAGGCGCATGCCTCCTGCCTGGGAACCTCCTAAAATACTCCTGGTCGTCGTCAGCGGCCTGCACATAGTAGTAGGCACCTCCAGTGTAGTAGGAGTCGTCGTCGACGGTGGCGTCTGGATCCTGGGCTCCAACATCTGGTTGCGGCATCCGAGAAGAAAAGGAAAGAGGGGGAAAAGAGGGAGCAAAGCAACCGTGAGTACTCATCCAAAGTACTCGCAAGCAAGGATCTACACTACATATGCATGGGTATATGTGTAAAGAGGCAATATCAGTGGACTGAACTACATAATGCCAGAATAAGAGGGGGATAGCTAGTCCTATCAAAGACTACGCTTCTGGCAGCCTCCATCTTACAACATGTAGAAGAGAGTAGGTTGAAGTCCTCCAAGTAGCATCGCATAGCATAATCCTATCCGGCGATCCTCACCTCATCGCCCTATGGGAAAGAGATCACCGGGATGTCTCTTGAACTTGTCTGGGTGTGTATTATTAAGTATCCGGTTCTAGTTGTCATAAGGTCAAGGTACAACTCTGGGTTGTCCTTTTACCGAGGGACACGGCTATTCGAATAGATAAACTTCCCTCCAGGGGTGCACCACATAACCCAAGACGCTCGATCCCATTTGGCCGGACACACTTTCCTGGGTCATGCCCGGCCTTGGAAGATCAACACGTCGCACCCCACCTAGACACAACAGAGAGGTCAGCACGCCGGTCTAAATCCCATGCACGCAGGGGTCTGGGCCCATCGCCCGTTGCACACTTGCATGTTGCGTGGGTGGCCGGTGAGCAGACATAGCAACCTCCATTACAAAGGAAGTTGCGCTACGCGGTCCAACCCGGCGCGTGCCACTCAGTTGCTGACGCCAAGAAGGCTTCGGCTGATACCACGACGTCGAGTGCTCATAAATGTTTCCGCGTAGTTGGTTAGTGCGTATAGGCCAGTGGCCAGACTCAGATCAAATACCAATATCTCATTAAGCGTGTTATTTTGAAGTAACCGCGGACGCCGACCAGGGCCAGGCCCACCTCTCTCCTAGGTGGTCTCAACCTGCCATGTCGCTCCGCCACAAAGTAACAGTCGGGGGCCGTCGGGAACCCAGGCCCACCTCTACCGGGATGGAGCCACCTTTCCTTTCAGCCCCCACATCAAAATCACTTGCGGGTACTCAACGAGCCGACCCGACTTTAGTCACCATCAGTATAGTATGCATGTATGTATAGTATATACCCGTGATCACCTCCCGAGTGATTACGGCCCGATAGTATAGCAAGGCAGACTGACAAGAATGTAGGGCCAGTGATGATAAACTAGCATCCTATACTAAGCATTTATGATTGTGGGTAAGCTATCAACAACTGTAGCAGCAATGACAGGCTATGTAACAGAATAGGATTAACAAAAAGCAGTAACATGCTACACTACTCTAATGCAAGCAATAGAGAGAAGAATAGGCGATATCTGCTGATCAAGGGGGGGGGGTGCTTGCCTGGAAGCTCAGCCGAGAAGGAGGGGGTCGTCAACACCGTAGTCGTACTGGATAGCAGCGGCGTCGGTCATGGTGTCTAGCGAGAGAATGGGGGAAGAAACAATAAATATAATGCAAACATATGCGTGAGGAAGCATGACATGACAATGCACGTTGCTAGGTGTGCCCTAACGCGGTAGGAGGTGATACCGACGAAGGGGGGAAACATCCGGGAAAGAATTACCGGTGTTTCGTGTTTTCGGATAGATGAACCGGAGGGGGAAAGTTGCGTGTTTGCTATGCTAGGGATGTGTGGAGGATTAACAGGCTACGTATCCGGATTCGTCTCGTCGTTCTGAGCAACTTTCATGTACGAAGTATTTTCATCCGAGGTACGGATTATTTTTTATTAATTTTTAAAGATTTAATTATTTTTATAATTCACTTAATTACTTTAAATCAACATTATCCAGAATAGTGTATGCTGACGTCATCATGATGTCAGCAGTCAACAGGGCGTTGACTGGGTCAAACTGACATGTGGGTCCCAGCTGTCATTGACTATTAACTAACCTAACAGATTAATTAACTAAACTTAGTGATTAGATTAATCTATCAAGATTAATTAAGTTAATTAATTAATTAATTAATTAATTAATTAATATTTTAATTATTTACTTATCTATTTTTTATTAAATCTTTTTTTTAATTTTTGTTCTGGGTGTGGGCCCTGTTTGTCATAGGCCCATAGGGGCCTTAGCGGTTACGGGTGTGGCCGACAGGGGCGCACTCGACTGGGGAAAGCCAAGGCGCTGGGGATCAGGCGAGGCCATCAGCGCGGCCGCCGGCTCGCACGGTGTCGTCCAGCAGAAGCGGCGGAGGTGTGGAACCGGAGTAGGAGGCGGCGCATCGAGGCGGGCGCAGATGGCCACGATGGCTGGAGGGGTGGCCGCGAGCCGTGTGGAAAGGAGGCGGGGATGGCCGGAGCAGCGCACGGAGAGGGAAGGCGAGGCCGGGGCGAACAGGGGCAGCGGGAGCAGTGAGGGATGCAGGACGGGCGAAGCAGTGGTGAGGGGGCGGTGAGCGCGGGGACAGATAAAGGAAGAGGCCTGGGGCCTCACCGTGATTCATAGGGACGGGGCAGCGGGGGTCGGGGTGGTCGACTGGGACGACGGCAAAGAGGAAGCAGGCCGGTGTGGAGGAGGAGGCAAGCCGACGAGGTTGCTCCGGCGACGGCGGGCGACAACGATCTGGGGCGGTGGCGTTGACGAGGGCGGGGGCGTGGTCTCCCCGATCCCGATATGGATCGGGGGAGTGGGGGGGGGGAGAGCGAGTGGTGCGTGGGGAGTACATGGTGGTAGTGGGTTAGGGTTTCGGGGATGGGAGGATAAGGGGAGTGGGGTGGCCGGTTGGGGCTTTTGGGCTGGTGGCCTGCTGGCTAGCTGGGCCATTCGGCCCGGAGGTGGGGGGAGGGTTCTTCCCTTTTCTCTTTTGTTTAAGTTTTTGTTTTTATTTATTTTTCTTTTTACTGTTTTAAATTTTAGATCCACATTATTTTTACTTAGTAAAATATGACAACAAGTGCTAAAATAACGTTTCAAAATAACCCTCACCCACAAAAGGTTTTAACCCAAAATAAATTAGTTTTGTGTTTTGTAAAATACCAAAGGCATTTAAAAAATGTTTTTGCTGCCGTTTAAATCATTTTAGTGCATTTATACATTATATAAAAATGTGGATTATTCGTCATAATCATCTATGCATTAACTGACACAACTCGAACATTTTGGTTTTTAATATTTGAAAACTTTTGATGCTTGCCTGATTTTGAATTTGAATTTGAATTAGTTTTGAACTAACGTGAGATTAGTAACAGTAATTGAGGTGACGTGGCACCATTAGCACAGGTTACTGTAGCTTGATTATCCGGGCATCACAATTCTCCTCCACTACAAGAAATCTCGTCCCGAGATTTAGGAGCGGGAGTAAGGGGGAAGGGATTTGGTTACGAAATTCTAACGAATCTTCTCGTTCTTGGTTGCTCTTCTCGAAGAGGTCGATCCATGATATTGATGTCTTCATTTCTTTACTTCAGTTCATCATGATGAAGTCATCATTTCCTTCGGGAACTCCAACGTACTTACGAATAGGTAAGGGACAGCTCGACTACGACAGAATGCTTATGAGGGAAACAAGCTGGGGTTAACCCATGAATGAGCATAAGATTATCTCTCGAGTTGAACATATAAAATACAACGAGAGTAAGGTTCGAAGGTACAATAAGAGGTTCCAAGCGGATAGATAGTTGCTCGAAGTCTGAACCAGAGTGAGAAAGGGGTTCAGAGCAGCGAGAGTAAGTATTGCGTCCGATATCAGAATAGAGCACTAGGAAGGTGGCCCGTGAATTAAATACGAAGCCAAGCACGAGGAATAAGTTTGGAAACAAGGGGGTATAGGACAGTCAGGTTTCGATCCTTTGGAACTGTGGGTTATGGGCCCACCATGTGGGTTAAAAGTAGGAAGGGCGGAGACGTCCTGCATGATCATGCAAGCAAGGCGTGTCAGAGGGTAGCCTGTCGATTATGTCGGCAACAACGTCGGTACCAAGGGCGAGGGACGAAGAGAACCATTTTCTTGCTCGTTAGGACAAGGCGGACCAATAGGCAAAGTTCTCGTCAATCGGTGGTTACCAGAATGTCATCAACAATAGTAACATGGTCTTACTGATAGAGTTGTACACTGTGGTGTTTACATAAGCAGGAGAATATTATTGCTTAGATCATAAAGATCACAAGAAACGTTAAACCAACCAATGGAAAGGAAAATACGATTATCAGATTAAATAGTACAATGGAAAGGAAAATGTGTTTAAACACATATTTCAAGGGTATATCCTTCCCAAGGACAAGCAGAGCACGATATCCATGACATGATATAATGTAGAAAAATCTTTAGGTAGGGGAGAGAATTTTCATGACATTACCCATACAGCGATGTTTGGATAATTGAGCAGGAAACATTTAGTATTGGGCTTCAAATGTTCCTATTGAAAATCGGAGTACCATAGACATGCTTCGAGATAGCATTGAAATGGTCAACAGGTGAAGATCAGACTTTGGAAACAAAAATGATCCATCAGGAACAACTTGTAGAATAAGTCTTATAATTTCCTCACAAAAGAATGACTAACCTTGCCAAAAAGGAAACTATAACAATAGGTCCTCCGGCTAGGTGTGCTAGGCATGACATCACCTTACCGGGTCATATAAATACCAATGTTATAACTTTTGAAAATATGTTCCAACCATCATATCCGACCGAGATTCAGATCTGTTTGGTGTCGGGATACCTCAGACTCAGGATCCTGAGACAAAAAGGTGTGACACGAATTGACAAGAAGACACCATAAGATTCTTGGGAAATGAACTATGGAAGCGAGTTCCGAAACAAGAGTTCATCCGTAAACCAAGGAGAGGATGAGCCAATGGCTGATGGACTCAGCGACAAACCATCAAAATTTCCAAAGGATGGATTTCCAAGGAGATAACATTTGCCAGATCAAATGGTATAATGATGTATGCTCGAGGAAAACCTACACAATTAAACATTGGTTGAAAGATGCACCCATAATATGGGCTTACGTAGCATGATCAATATTTAGAATGGTGATTCAATAACAAATACAGAAAGAATGAAAATATCATTCATTAACTTACAAGCAATAGAGTTGCTAGAAGTTTTGAATTTTACACCTCACAGTCCATTTTTCGGTATTCCGGTTAGAAATAACACAGAGACCAAGAAATGAATGGAGACGGTGATAAGTATTACTATATCAAGAATTTCTTGAAAGGTTGTGAAATTCTCGCGACATTCCTGACATAAAAGATGGTAATACTCCAAGGTAAAGAAGAACAAATGCTTGATAGCAAGGAACTCAAGGTATAACACAAAACACGAACAAGTTTGTGTTGAACGGAAGGCAATAAAGTGGTCGTTGATAACACAAATCATCGAGGGCAAGGATGGTATTTCTTATCATGAATTCAATTGATATCCTGGAAGAGCTCAGAATGCTGATTATGATCACGACATATTTCTCGAGAGATTTCATGAAGATGTAATCGATCGGCGATGACATCAAGTCAAGGGAATTATGAAGCAAAAGGTTATTAGAACCAAGGGTATGGCACAAACTCAAAATCAAGCTTTTTAGTTCAAGGCGAAATGATATGACGAGAAAGATCGATGTAAGCTTAGCTCACGTCGAAAGTTGTGCTTCAGGATTAAGGACCAGCTAGCACAGTTAAAATCAGCACGATAATGATATAGTCGAGTGGGCTAGGAATGACGTGATCGAGTTCAAACTCGCAAGTAATGAAGGTTACTAAGAGTTGTTTAATCGCGGTGCAGACTCGACTCAATTATCGGAGTCTTTGAGTGTTTAATAACTCAGAGCCTATGAAAAAAAATGGAACCAGTGAGAATGTAGTACTTGATGAAGAACTTATAAGAAGTTATGCAGTTTCGAGATAATCTCGAGATACCAGGGGGTAATACTCGATGACAGATCAAAGTAGAGGTTGGACTGGGGTATTGCTCTGCAGAAGACAAGTGCTTAAACTTGCACGAGAAATGGTATATAAAGGAGAACATGGTCGGAACCACGATTGCATAAGACCAGATCCCAAATATAAGAAGAACTTATTCCAAAGGAATAATTAATTTAAGAGAAGCTTTAATGATACGATCTACGTCGTGTCCATGGGCATGAACACAAAGTTCAAGGTCGACTCCCACTTCTCCAATGCATAACCTTTCAATCACTTCTCACTTTCAAAGAAGTTGTAGTGTTGAAATTTTATCTGGCAAAATACCACAAGAATATGACTGGTGAAAACTTCCGAGTTCGCACATATTAAGGAAGGCATAGGTTCAACCCATCGGGTTATCTTATAAACATATGCCACCAGCTACAAGAGAAAATGTCACTAGCTCCAAGCAAAGCATGGTTGGCCAAATCAGAGAATAGGATTTATCAATGGCATTAGGTATCAGGGAAAGAACTTCTCAAGGTTTTTGTATACAACGGACACTGTCGGATGATAATTCAACAAATGACCTGATAGTCCGTAACGGAGCTGATGTGAGTATTGCCACACAACCAGCGAAAGAAACAATGCAAATGCATTGGATTATAGAAGCAACTGACTAATTCAAAGCACAAATGCAAAGGAATTATGATTTCTAATTCAAGGGATCAGAAGCAATGCTCTGATTAGGGATGGATAAGTTGAATAGCCTTAGGGGTACAATCAATGGCAATTTGATTGGTCGAGAACCAGCTCCTATCTAAAATTGGCGTCTGAGCCGGAAGGGTGAATTCCTCGATTCGGTTAATGATTGCAAGAAACCGTAACATATTGAATCAACTGACTCAAAATGATAATGACAAAGGATGTCAATAAGATTACTAGACTAATGGGATTAACCATAATGCAAGTAAGCAAGAATTTAAGGAGCAAAAGGCTCCTGAGGATTTTCGGAAGATCGAATTGTGTTTTGAAGACTTTTGTGAAACACATGATCAACTGGGGATGAGCGGATACTCGACAACTGCGAGGATTTATTTGTAGGGGTATTCATGTGGCAAAGAACTACAAGATAGTAGGCACAAGGTATTCTCAGAACAATAGAGAAAACTTTGGGGTATCTTGTAATAACAAGATCAACGGGGGATGGTCGTATGAATGGCAAGTGTAAGTAGTTATCCATAAGGATTTATCGGTGGTCGCGAATAGCAAAAGTGGTGGGCACAAAGTCTCGAGAGAATATCGAAGAGTATCTTTGGAATCTTCTAGTGAAGCAAGCCATCATCTGGAATGAAGGGGCTCTCCGGGAGAAAGTATTTACGAGAACCTAGAGTTAGAGTTAGCAAAATCATTTAACCCGAATAGAAGAGAGATCAGAGTCTCAGAGTATAGACGAGGAGTAAAAGATCCTAATACCACCCAATGACGACGTGGGCCCATAAGCCACACAGCTAAATTAGTAAAAACTTTTTCAATGCTAGACTCAACTTCGGCCAAGGAGTTTGGAAGGGGAATTACTACAGGCAGTCGGCTCTAATACCAACTTGTGACGCCCCCGATTCAATCACACACTAATCATGCATGCAAACGTGTACGATCAAGATCAGGGACTCACGGGAAGATATCACAACACAACTCTAAAAACATAAATAAATCATACAAGCATCATAATACAAGCCAGGGGCCTCGAGGGCTCGAATACAAGTGCTCGATCATAGACAAGTCAGTGGAAGCAACAATATATGAGTACATACATAAGTAAACAAGTTTTCCTTAAGAAGGCTAGCACAAGCTGGGATACAGATCGAAAGAGGCACAGGCCTCCTGCCTGGGATCCTCCTAAACTACGCCTTGTCGTCGTCAGCGGCCTGCACGTAGTAGTAGGCACCTCCAGTGTAGTAGGAGTCATCATCGACGGTGGCGTCTGGATCCTAGGCTCCAACGTCTGGTTGCGGCATCCGAGAAGAAAAGGAAAGAGGGGGAAAAGAGGGAGCAAAGCAACTGTGAGTACTCATCCAAAGTACTCGCAAGCAAGGATCTACACTACATATGCATTGGTATACGTGTAAAGAGGCAATATCGGTGGACTGAACTGCAGAATGCCAGAATAAGAGGGGGATAGCTAGTCCTATCAAAGACTATGCTTCTGTCAGCCTCCATCTTGCAACATGTAGAAGAGAGTAGATTAAAGTCCTCCAAGTCGCATCGCATAGCATAATCCTACCCGGCGATCCTCCCCTCGTCGCCCTGTGAGAAAGCGATCACCGGGATGTCTCTGGAACTTGTCTGGGTGTGTTTTATTAAGTATCCGGTTCTAGTTGTCATAAGGTCAAGGTACAACTCCGGGTCATCCTTTTACCGAAGGACACGGCTATTCGAATAGATAAACTTCCCTGCAGGGGTGCACCACATAACGCAAGACGCTCGATCCCATTTGGCCGCACACACTTTCCTAGGTCATGCCCGACCTCGGAAGATCAACATGTCGCAGCCCCACCTCGGCACAACAGAGAGGTCAGCACGCCGGTCTAAATCCTATGCGTGCAGGGGTCTGGGCCCATCACCCATTGCACACCTGCATGTTGCGTGGGCGGCCAGTGAGTAGACCTAGCAACCTCCATTACAAAGGAACTTGCGTTACGCGGTCCAACCCGGCGCACGCCGCTCAGTCGCTGACGTCAAGATGGCTTCGGCTGATACCACGACGTCGAGTGCCCATAACTGTTCCCGTGTAGTTGGTTAATGCGTATAGGCCAGTGGCTAGACTCAGATCAAATACCAAGATCTGGTTAAGTGTGTTATTTTGAAGTAACTGCGGACACCGACCAGGGACAGGCCCACCTCTCTCCTAGGTGGTCTCAACCTGCCCTGTCGCTCCGCCACAAAGTAACAGCCATGGGCCATCGGGAACCCAGGCCCACCTCTACCGGGATGGAGCCACCTGTCCTTTCAGCCCCCACATCAGAATCACTTATGGGTACTCAACGAGCCGACCCGACTTTAGTCACCATCTGTATTGTATGTATGTATAGTATAGTATATACCCATGGTCACCACTCGAGTGATCACGGCCCGATAGTATAACAATGCAGACTGACAAGAATGTAGGACCAATGATGATAAACTAGCATCCTATACTAAGCATTTAGTATTGCGGGTAAGGTATCAACAACTATAGCAACAATGACAGGCTATGCAACAAAATAGGATTAACGGAAAGCAGTAACATGCTACACTACTCTAACGCAAGAAGTAGAGAGAAGAATTGGCGACATCAGGTGATCAAGTGGGGGGGGGGGGCTTGCCTGGAAGCTCAGCCAAGAATGAGGGGGTCATCAACACCGTAGTCATACTGGGTAGCAGCGGCGTCGGTCTCGGTGTCCAGCGAGAGAAGAGGGGAAGAAACAATAAGTTAATGCAAACATATGCGTGACGAGGCATGTCATGACAATGCGCGGTGCTAGGTGCGCCCTAACACGGTAGGAGGTGATACCGACGAAGGGGGCAAACATCCGAGAAAGTATTCCCGGTGTTTCGCGTTTTCGGACAGATGAATCCGAGGGGGAAAGTTGTGTGTTTGCTATGCTAGGGATGTGTGGCGGATGAACGGGCTACATATCCGGATTCATCTCGTCGTTCTGAGTAACTTTCATGTACAAAGTATTTTCATCCGAGGTACGGATTATTTTATATTAATTTTTAAAGATTTATTTTTTTAGAATTCATTTAATTACTTTAAATCAACATTATCCAAAATAGTGTATGCTGACATCATCATGACATCAGCAGTCAACAGGGCGTTGACTGGGTCAAAGTAACATGTGGGTACCAGTTGTCATTGACTGTTAACTAACCTAACAGATTAATTAACTAAACCTAGTGATTAGGTTAATCTCTCAGGATTAATTAAGTTAATTAATTTTTTAATTAATTAATTAATTAATATTTGAATTATTTACTTATCTATTTTCTTATTAAATCCGTTGTTTTTAATTTTTGTTCTCGGCGTGGGCCCCGTTTGTCATAGGCCCATAGGGGCCTTAGCGGTTAGGGGCGTGCGGGCACACACCAGAGTTGGCGCAGCGGGCGTGGCCGACAGGGGCGCACCCGACTGGGGCGAGCCCAGGCACTGGGGATCGGGCGAGGCCATCGGCTCAGCCGCCGGCTCCCACGGCGCCATCCAGCAGAAGCGACGGAGGTTTGGAACCGTAGCATGAGGCGGCGCGCCGAGGCGGGCGCAGATGGCTGCGATGGCCGGCGGGGTGGCCGCGAGCCATGTGCAGAGGAGGCGGGGATGGCCGGAGCGGCGCACGGACAGGGAATGCGAGGCCAGGGCAAACAGGAGCAGTGACATCGGTGATGGATGCAGGACGGGCGAAGCAGTGGCGAGGGGGCCGTGAGTGCGGGGACAGAGAAAGGAAGAGGCCTGGGGCTTCACCGTGATTCGTAGGGCCGGGGCAGCGGGGGTCGGGGTGGTCGACGGGGATGACAGCGGAGAGGAAGCAGGCTAGTGGGGAGGAGGAGGAAGGCCGGCGAGGTTGCTCAGGCGATGGCGGGCAACGGCGATCCAGGGCGGTGGCGTTGACGGGGGCGGGGGGCGTGGTCGCCCCGATCCCGATCTGGATCAGGGGAGTGGGGGGGGGGAGATCGAGTGGTGCGTGGGGAGTGTGTGGTGGTAGTGGGTTAGGGTTTTGGGGATGGGGGATAAGGGGAGTCGGGTGGCCGGTTGGGCCTTTTGGGCTGGTGGCCTGCTGGCTAGCTGGGCCATTCGGCCGGGGAGGGGGGTTCTTCCCTTTTCTCTTTTGTTTAAGTTTTTTTATTTTTCTTTTTACTGTTTTAAATTTTAGATCCACATTATTTTTACTTAGTAAAATATGAGAACAAGTGCTAAAATAACGTTTCAAAATAACCTCAGCCACAAAAGGTTTTAACCCAAAATAAATTAGTTTTGTGTTTTGTAAAATACCAAAGGCATTTAAAAAATGTTTTTCTACCATTTAAATCATTTTAGTGCATTTATACATTATATAAAAATGTTGATTATTCATCACAATCATCTATGCATTAATTGACACAACCCGAACATTTTGGTTTTTAATATTTGAAAACTTTTGATGTTTGCCTGATTTTGAATTTGAATTTGAATCAGTTTCGAACTAACGTGAATTAGTAACAGTAATCAAGGTGACGTGGCACCATTAGCACATGTTACTGTAGCTTGATTATCCGGGCGTCACAATGACATATGGGCCTTCCCATTTTGAGATGAGTTTTCCTGCAAATAATCTAAAATGAGAGTTGTACATAAGAACATATTCTCCGACTTTGAACTCACTCTTTTTGATTCTTTTGTCATGCTATCTCTTTTAACTTTCGCTTTGAATAATTTTGCATTTTCATAAGCCTGGGTTCTCCATTCATCTAAAGAGCTAATACCAAATAACCTATTTTCACCGGTGAGTTTGAAATCATAGTTGAGTTCTTTAATTGCCTAGTATGCTTTATGTTCTAACTCAAGAGGCAAATGACAAGCTTTTCCATAAACCATTTTGTAAGGAGACATACCCCATAGGATTTTTATATGCTGTTCTATAACCCAAAGTGCATCATCTAATTTCTTAGACCAATTCTTCCTGGACCTATTGACAGTCTTTTGCGAAATTAATTTTATTTGCCTATTACTAAGTTTAAGTTGACCACTAGACTGAGGATGATAAGGTGATGCAATTCTATGGTTAACATCATACTTGGCAAGCATTTTGCAAAAAGCACCATGAATAAAATGTGAACCACCATCAGGCATTAAATATCTAGGGACTCCAAACCTAGGGAAAATAACTTCCTTAAGCATTTTAATAGAGGTGTTGTGATCAGCACTACTAGTTGGAATAGCTTCTACCCATTTAGTAACATAATCAACAGCAACCAAAATATGTGTATACCCATTAGAGGAAGGAAAAGGTCCCATGTAATCAAATCCCCAAACATCAATGGTTTAATAGCAAGTGAATAATTCATAGGCATTTCTTGACGCTTACCAATATTACCTATTCTTTGCCATTCATCACAAGATGAGACAAACTTACGGGCATCCTTGAAGAGAGTAGGCCAATAAAATCCAGATTGCAATACCTTGTGAGCAGTTCTATCTCCAGCATGATGCCCTCCATAAGCCTCGGAGTGACATTTCCGTAGGATTTGTGCCTGTTCATGCTCAGGTATACAACATCTAATAATAACGTCTACTCCTTCTTTATAAAGATGTGGGTCATCCCAAAAGTAATGTCTTAAATCATAGAAGAATTTTTTCTTTTGTTGGTATGTAAAGCTAGGAGGTAAATATTTAGCAACAATGCAATTAGCATAATCAGCATACCAAGGAGTACTATTAGCAACATTTATTGCAACTGACTGCTCACCAGGAAAACTATCCTCAATAGGTAGTGGGTCATCAAGCACATTTTCAAGCCTAGACAAGTTATCTGCTACGGGGTTCTCAGCTCCTTTTCTATCAATAACATGTAAATCAAATTCTTGTAACAAGAGAACCCAACGAATAAGTCTAGGTTTAGCATCTTTATTTTCCATAATATATTTAATAGCAGCATGGTCTGTGTGAACAGTTACTTTGGAATCAACAATATAAGGTCTAAATTTATCACAAGCAAACACCACCGCTAAAAATTCTTTTTCAGTAGTAGCATAATTTCTTTGAACACTGTCTAGAGTTTTACTAGCATAATGAATAACAGTCAATTTCTTATCAACTCTTTGTCCTAGAACAGCACCAACAACATAATTACTAGCATCACACATAATTTCAAAAGGCAAGTTCCAATCAGGTGGTTGAACAATAGGTGCATAAATTAAGGCTTTCTTGAGTGTTTCAAAGGCTTCTAAACAATCATCATAAAAAACAAAAGGAACATCTTTTGGAAAAGAATAGTAAGGGGCCTAGAAATTTTAGACAAGTCTTTAATAAATCTCCTATAGAAACCAGCATGACCTATGAAACTATGAATACCTTGATGTCCTTAGGACATGACATTTTCTCAATTGCATCAACCTTAGCTTGGTCCACTTCAATACCTCTTTCAGAAATTTTATGACCCAAGACAATGCCCTCATTAACCATAAAGTGGCACTTCTCCCAATTCAAGACCAGATTTGTTTGTTCACATCTCTGCAAAACTCGCTCAAGATTGCTTAAACAATCATCCAAGGACTTCCCATAAACAGAAAAGTCATCCATGAAAACCTCAACAATCTTTTCACAAAAGTTAGAGAATATAGCAGTCATACATCTTTGAAAGGTAGCAGGTGCATTACATAAACCGAAAGGCATACGTCTATAAGCAAACGTTCCAAAGTTTCTTGATAAGATTGTAAAACAGGTATTTGTGAAAAGCCGGAGTATCCATCAAGGAAGCAAAAATGTGTGTGCTTAGATAGTCTTTCTAACATTTAATCAATAAAAGGAAGAGGGTAATGATCTTTTCTAGTAGCTTTATTTAATTTTCTATAATCAATTACCATTCTATAGCCCGTGACAATTCTTTGTGGAATAAGCTCATTCTTATCATTAGGAACAACAGTAATACGTCCCTTCTTAGGGACACAATAAACATGACTTACCCATTTACTATCAACTATAGGATAGATTATACCTGCTTCTAGATGTTTTAATATTTCTGTTCTTACCACTTCTTTCATCTTTGGATTTAACTGACGTTGATGATCAACAACTGGTTTAGCATCAGGTTCCACATTAATTTTGTGCTGACATAGAGTGGGACTAATGCCCTTTAAATCATCAAGAGTATACCCAATAGCAGCTCGGTGTTTCCTAAGAACTTTCAATAATCTTTCTTCTTCATGTTCTGAAAGGTTAGCACTGATAATAACAGGATATATCTTCTTTTCATCAAGATAAGCATATTTCAAAGTGTTTGGCAAAAGTTTTAATTCAAACACAGGGTCACCCTTAGGTGGAGGAGGACATCCAAGTGTTTCAATATGCAAATTGTGTTTAAGCAGAGGATGTTGTTCAAAGAAGTTCTTATCTATTTCATTTCTTTCATGCATATGTAAATCATTCTCATGGTCAAGCAAGTATTGCTCTAAAGGATCAATAGGTGGCACAACAATAGAAGCAAGACCAATTAATTCATCCTTAATAGGAAATTCTTTTTCATGATGATTTCTACTAAACTTGGAAAAATTGAACTCATGAGATTCATCACCAAAGCTAACACCGACAGTTTGTTTCTTACATTCTATTTTAGCATTGACGGTGTTGAAGAAAGGTCTACCAAATATAATGGGACAAAATTTATCTTGTGGGGTGGTAAGAACAACAAAATCAGTAGGGTATTTTATCTTCCCCCACAAGACTTCAACATCTCTAAGAATCCCAATTGGTGATATAGTATCTCTATTAGCAAGTTTAATAGTAACATCTATGTCTTCTATTTGAGCAGGTGCTATTTCATCTCTAATTTCTTCTTATAAGGAGTGGGGAATGGCACTCACACTAGCACCCATGTCACATAAACCATGATAACAATGATCTCCCATTTTAACTGACACAATAGGCATGCCAACAACTGGTCTATGTTTATCTTTCCCCTCCGCTTTAGCAATTCTAGCAGCTCCTTCATAGAAGTAAATAACATGCCCATCCATATCTTCTTCCAAGAGATATTTAACCATAGCAATGCTAGGTTCTACTTTAATTTGCTCATCAGGTTTAGGTGTTCTTACATAGCTTTTGTTAACCACAGTTGAAACTTTAGCATGTTCCTTTTATCAAAACAAGGAGAGGTGGTTTCTCAATATAAGCAGAAGGAACAACTCGATCAACATTATAAAGTATAATTTCTTCTTTAACTGGTACTGGTTCTTTAATTTCATCTTTAATAGGTGGGTGCTATTTAATCCACTTCTCTTTAGGAAGTTCAAAATGGGTAGCAAATGATTCACAAAAGGAGGCTACTTTTTCAGAGTCAAGACCATATTTAGTGCTAAACTTTTGAAAAGCATCGGTATCCATAAAATATTTAACACAATCATACTTAAGCTTTATACCCGACTCTTTACCTTCGTCAAGTTCCCAATCTTCAGAGTTGCGTTTAATTCTTTCCAAAAGATCCCATCGGAATTAAATAGTTTTCCTCAGAAAAGAACCAGCACAAGAAGTATCCAGCATGGTTTGATCATTAGGAGAAAGCCGAGAGTAAAAATTCTGAATAATAATTTCTCTTGAGAGCTCATGGTTGGGGCATGAATATAACATCGACTTAAGCCTCCCCCCAAGCTAGAGCGATACTTTCTCCTTCACGAGGCCAAAAATTATATATATAATTACGATCACGATGAACTAGATGCATAGGATAATTTTTTGATGGAACTACAATTTCAAACGATTCCAATTCCATGATCCAATATCATCGCATAGCCTATATGTTGGGGAACGCAGCAATTTCAAAAAAATTCCTATGATCACGCAAGATCTATCTAGGTGATGCATAGCAACAAGAGGTGAGAGTGTTGTCTACGTACCCTCGTAGACCAAAAGCGTAAGCGTTATGACAACGCGGTTGATGTATTCGTATGTCTTCACGATCCGACCGATCGTAGCACCGAAGGTACGACACCTCTGCGATCTGCACACTTTCAGCTCGGTGACGTCCCATGAACTCTAGATCCAGCTGAGGTCGAGGGAGAGTTTCGTCAACACGACAACATGATGACGGTGATGATGAAGTTATCGATGCAGTGCTTCGCCTAAGCAGTACAACGATATGACCGAGGTGGAAATCTGTGGAGGGGGCACCGCACACGGCTAAACAATCAACTTGTGTGTCTATGGGGTGCCCCTCCCCCGTATATAAAGGAGTGGAGGAGGGGAGGGCCGGCCCTCACTATGGCGCGCCCAAGGGGGAAGTCCTACTCCTAGTAGGAGTAGGTTTCCCCCTTCCCTAGTTGGAGTAGGAGAATAAGGAAGATGGAGAGGGAGAGAAGGAAAGGGGGCCGGCCCCCCTCCCAATTCGGATTGTGCTTGGGGGGGCCCCACCTTGGCCGCCTCCTCCTCTCTTCCACCATGGCCCATTAAGGCCAACTAACTCCCGGGGGTGATACGTCTCCGTCGTATCTATAATTTTTGATTGTTCCATGCCAATATTCTACAACTTTCATATACTTTTGGGAACTTTTTATACTATTTTTTGGGACTAACATATTGATCCAGTGCCCAGTGTCAGTTCCTGTCTGTTGCATGTTTTATGTTTCACAAAAACACCATATCAAACGGAGTCCAACCAGGATAAAAACGGACGGAGAGTTATTTTGGAATATTTGTGATTTTTGGGAAGTAAAATCAACGCGAGACGGTGCCCGAGGTGGCCACAAGATAGGGGCCCATGCCCACTCTAGGTGGGCGCGCCCCCACCCTCGTGGCCCCTCGTAAGGCGGTTGATGCCCTTCTTTGGCTGCAAGAAAGCTAATTGTTGGAAAAAGATCTGGGCGAAGGTTTCAATCCAATCGGAGTTACGGATCTCCGGATATAAAAGAAATGGTGCCAGGGTAGAATCTGGGAACGCAGAAACAGAGAGAGACAGATAGATAGATCCAATCTCGGACAGGCTCTCGCCCCTCCAACGCCATGGGAGCCAAGGAACAGAGGGGAAACCCTTCTCCCATCGAGGGAGAAGGTCAAGGAAGTAGAATCAGAAGAAGGGGGGCTCTCTCCCCCTTGCTTCCGGTGGCGCCGGAACACCGTTGGGGGCCATCATCATCACCGCGATCTTCACCAACACCTCCGCCATATTCACCAACATCTCCATCACTGATACATCCATTTTGCATCATGCTTTTATATAAATATTTATTGCATTATGGGCTGTTATTACACATTATATCTCAGTACTTATGGCTATTATTTCTTATTTTACAAGGTTTACCATGAATAGGGGGAATGCCGGCAGCTGGAATTCTGGCTGGAAAAGGAGCAAACATTGGAAACCTATTCTGCACAGCTCCAAAAATCCTAAAACACCACGGAAGTTATTTTTGGAATTAATAAGAATTATTGAGCGAAGAAACTACTAGAGGGGCCCACACCTTGGCCAGGAGGGTGGGGGCGCGCCCACCCCTACTAGGCGCGCCCCCTGTCTCCTAGGCCCCCCGGTGGCCCTTTGGTTTCCATCTTCTGCTACATGACGGCTTTTACCCTGGAAAAAAATCAGAGGCAAGCTTACGGGACAAAACTCCGCCGCCACAAAGCGGAACCTTGGCGGAACCAATCTAGGGCTCCGGCAGAGCTGTTCTGCCGGGGAAACTTCCCTCCGGGAGGGGAAAATCATCACCATCATCGTCACCAATGATCCTATCATCGGGAGGGGTCAATCTCCATCAACATCTTTACCAGCACCATCTCCTCTCAAACCCTAGTTCATCTCTTGTATCCAATCTTGTATCCAAAACCACAAATTGGTACCTATGGGTTGCTAGTAGTGTTGATTACTCCTTGTAGTTGATGCTAATTGGTTTACTTGGTGGAAGATCATATGTTTAGATCCTTAATGCATATTAATACTCCTCTGATCATGAACATGAATATGCTTTGTGAGTTGTTATGTTTGTTCCCGAGGACATGGGTGAAGTCCTGCTATTAGTAGTCATGTGAATTTGGTATTCGTTCGATATTTTGATGAGATGTATGTTGTCTTTCCTCTATTGGTGTTATGTGAACGTCGACTACATGACACTTCGCCATTATTTTGGCCTAGAGGAAGGCATTGGGAAGTAATAAGTAGATGATGGGTTGCTAGAGTGGCAGAAGCTTAAACCCTAGTTTATGCGTTGCTTCGTAAGGGGCTGATTCGGATCCATATGTTTAATGTTGTGGTTAGGTTTACCTTAATACTTCTTTTGTAGTTGCGGATGCTTGCAATAGGGGTTAGTCATAAGTGGGATGCTTGTCCAAGTAAGGGCAGTACCCAAGCACCGGTCCACCCACATATCAAATTATCAAAGTACCGAACGCGAATCATATGAGCGTGATGAAAACTAGCTTGATGATAATTCCCATGTGTCCTCGGGAGCTCTTTTCTCATTATAAGAAATTGTCCATGCTTGTCCTTTGCTACAAAAAGGATTGGGCCAACTTGCTGCACTTTATTTACTTTCATTCCTTGTTACTCATTACAATTTATCTTATCACAAAACTATCTGTTACCTACAATTTCAGTGCTTGCAGAGAAAACCTTACTGAAAAACGCTTGTCATTTCCTTCTGTTCCTCGTTGGGTTCGACACTCTTACTTATCGCAAGGACTATGATAGATCCCCTATACTTGTGGGTCATCAATACTCTTTTCTGGTGCCGTTGTCGGGGACTGGAGCACCTTTGGTGAGTGGAACTTGGTAAGGAAACATTTATATAGTGTGCTGAAATTTTCTGTCACTTGTTACTATGGAAACTAATCATTTGAGGTGCTTGTTCGGGGTATCTTCACCCCGACCAGAAGAGCAAAGAGTTGCTCCTAAACCTACTGAACCTACTGAAAATATTTACTTTGAGATTCCTTCAGGTATGATAGAGAAACTGCTAGCTAATCCCTTTGCAGGAGATGGAATATTGCATCCCAATTTACACCATATCTTTGTGGATGAAGTTTGTGGATTATTTAAGCTTGCAGGTATTCCCGATGATGCTGTCAAAAGGAAGGTCTTCCCTTTATCTTTGAAGGGGGATGCATTGACATGGTATAGGCTATGTGATGATACGGGATCTTGGAATTATAAACGATTCAAGTTGGAATTTCACCAGAAGTTCTATCCTATGCATCTTCTTCATCATGATCATAATTACATATATAATATCTGGCCTTCCAAAGGAGAAAGCAGCGCTCAAGCTTGGGGGAGGCTTAAGTCAATGTTATATTCATGCCCCAATCATGAGCTCTCCAGAGAAATGATTATTCAAAAAATTTATGCTCGGCTATCTCCCAATGATGGCAACATGCTCGATACTTCCTGTGCTTGTTCTGATATGCTGAAGACTATTGAATTCAAATGGGACTTATTGGAAAGAATTAAACACAACTCTGAAGATTGGGGTTCCGACAATGGTAAGGAGTCAGGTATGACACCTAAGTTTGATTGTGTTTAATCTTTTATGGATACCGATGCTTTCCGTGGATTTAGCGCTAAGTATGGACTTGACTCTGAGATAGTAGCTTCTTTCTGTGAATCTTTTGCTACTCATGTTGATCTCCCTAAGGAGAAGTGATTTAAATATAATCATCCCATTGAAGTAAAAGTAGTCGCACCTATTACAGTTGAAGAAAATACTGTTACTTATAGTGATCCAATTGTTCCTACTACTTATGTTGAGAAACCTCCTTTTCCTGTTAGGATAAAGGATCATGCTAAAACTTCGACTGTTGTTCGTAAGAGTAATACTAGGACTTATACACCTCCTTAGCAAATCAAAGTTGAACCTTTTATTTCTATGGTTAAAGATCTCTTGGATGATGATTTAGATGGGCATGTTATTTATTTCTGGGGTGAGACTGCTAATATTGTTACACCAGATGCTAAGATTCACAGACCTGTTGTAGGCATGCCTGTTATCTCTGTTAAAATAGGAGATCATTGTTATCATGGCTTATGTGATATGGGTGCTAGTTCTAGTGCAATACCCTATGACTTATATAAAGAAATTATGCATGATATTGCACCCGCTGAAATAGAAGATATTGATGTTACTATTAAGCTTGCTAATAGGGACACCATTAAACCAGTTGGGATTGTTAGAGATGTTGAAGTCTTGTGTGGGAAGGTTAAATATCCTGCTGATTTTCTTGTTCTTGGTTCCCCACAAGTTGATTTTTGTCCCATTATTTTTGGTAGACCCTTCTTGAACACTCTTAATGCTAGGATTGATTGTGAAAAGGATACTGTTACAATTGGCTTAGAGGATGTGTCTCATGAGTTTAATTTTGCTAAGTTTCATAGACAACCTCGTGATAGAGAATCACCTAGTAAGGATGAGATTATCGGTCTTGCTTCTATTGCCGTGTCTCCTACTAATCCGTTAGAACAATATTTGCTAGACCATGAAAATGATATGTTTATGAAGGAAAGAAGGGACATAAATGAAGTGTTCCTTCAATAGGAACCGATGCTGAAACACAACCTACCCGTTGAAATTCTAGGGGATCCCCCTCCACCCAAGGGTGATCCCGTGTTTGAACTCAAACCATTATCTGATAATCTTAAGTATGCTTATCTTGATGAAAAGAAAATATATCCTGTTATTATTAGTGCTCACCTTTCAGAGGAAGAAGAAGAAAGATTTTTGAAAACTCTGAAGAAGCACCGTGCTGCTATTGGATATACTCTGGATGATCTCAAGGGCATTAGTCCCACGTTATGCCAACACAAAATTAATTTGGAGGACGATGCCAAACCAGTTAGAGATCCTCAACGACGATTGAATCCTAAGATGAAGGAAGTGGTAAGAAAGGAGATACTAAAGCTCCTTGAGGCAGGTATAATTTATCCCGTTGCTGATATTGATTGGGTAAGCCCTATCCATTGTGTTCCTAAAAAGCGAGGTATTACTGTCGTTCCTAATAATAAAGATCAATTGATCCCGCAAAGAATTATTACAGGTTATAGGATGGTAATTGATTTCCGTAAATTAAATAAAGCTACTAAGAAAGATCATTACCCTTTACCTTTTATCGATCAAATGCTAGAAAGACTATCCAAACACACACATTTCTACTTTCTAGATGGTTATTCTGGTTTCTCTCAGATACCTGTGTCGGCGAAGGATCAATCAAAAACTACTTTTACTTTCCCTTTCGGTACTTTTGCTTATAGCCCTATGCCTTTTCGTTTATGTAATGCACCTGCTACCTTTCAAAGATGTATGATGGCTATATTCTCTAACTTTTGTGAAAAGATTTGTGAGGTATTCATGGATGATTTCTCCGTCTATGGATCCTCTTTTGATGATTTCTTGAGCAACCTTGATTGAGTTTTGCAGAGATGCGAAGACACTAGTCTCGTCTTGAATTGGGAAAAGTGCCACTTTATAGTTAATGAAGGCATTGTCTTGGGGCATAAGATTTCCGAGAGAGGTATTGAAGTTGATAGAGCTAAAGTTGATGCTATTGAAAAGATGCCATGTCCCAAGGACATAAAAGGTGTAAGAAGTTTCCTTGCTCATGTCGGTTTTTATAGGAGGTTCATTAAGGACTTCTCTAAAATCTCTAGGCCTCTGACTAATTTATTGCAAAAATATATTCCTTTTGTCTTTGATGATGATTGTGTAGAAGCATTTGAAATACTTAAGAAACTTTGATCACTGCACCTATTGTTCAGCCACCTGATTGGAATTTACCCTTTGAAATTATGTGTGATGCTAGTGATTATGATGTAGGTGCTGTTCTAGGGCAAAGAGTTGATAAGAAATTGAATGTTATCTAGTATGCTAGTAAGACTCTTGATACTGCCCAGAGAAATTATGCTACTACTAAAAAGAATTCTTAGCAGTTGTGTTTGCATGTGATAAGTTTAGACCTTATACTGTTGATTCCAAAGTTACTATTCACACTGATCATGCTGCTATTAAATATCTTATGGAAAATAAAGATGCTAAGCCTAGACTCATTAGATGGGTTCTCTTGCTCCAAGAATTTGATTTGCATATTATTGATAGAAAGGGAGCCGAGAACCCCGTTGCAGACAACTTGTCTAGGTTAGAGAATGTTCTTGATGACCCACTGCCTATTGATGATAGCTTTCCTGATGAACAATTAGTGGTCATTAATGCTTCTCATACTGCTCCTTGGTATGCTGATTATGCTAATTACATTGTTGTTAAATTTATACCACCTAGTTTCACGTACCAACAAAAGAAAAAGTTCTCTTCTATCATTTAAGACATTACTTCTGGGATGACCCAAAACTTTATAAAGAAGGAGTAGATGGTGTTATTAGACATTGTGTACCTGAGCATGAACAAGATCAGATCCTACACAAGTGCCACTCTGAATCATATGGAGGACACCACGCTGGAGATAGAACTGCACATAAGGTATTGCAATCTGGTGGAAAACCTTATACACAGAATCTTAGCAGCAGCGCTGCTCAAAAAGAGGAGCTACTGCTAATTATCAGCAGCGCGTGCGTGCAAGACTCGCTACTGAAACAAAGTTAGCAGTAGCGCGCTTGGAGCAACCCACGCTGCTACAAATATCGACCGACAGTGTCCACCAACCTACATTTAGCAGCAGTCCGTTGTCACGACCCGCGCTACTGCTAAAGCGTTAGTAGCAGCGTGCTTTTTCTGAGGTCGCTGTTGCTAATTTTCAAATTGGGCACACTATTGGTCCCAATTAGCAGTAGCGCTTGAGTGGGAAGCGCGCTGCTGCTAATTTCTTATCAGCAGCCTGTTTTACCACCCGCGCTACTGCTAAGCTGCACCAGCCCACCACCTTTCCCCACCCGTCCTCCCCCCCCATCTCTGCTCTTCCCTTTCCCCTAACCCCCACATCCTCCCTCTCTCACTCTTCTTATTCCTCAATACTTCTCCCCCATTACTCTCCCTCTCCTACCTACCTTTCTCTCTCTTCATTACTCCTACTTAACTACACCACCTCAATTAATGCATCTCCTTTATCTTTTTCCTTCCCCCTCCACTAGTTGGAGTTGTCTCCTCCCAAATTAGCTAGCTAGGTAGATGTAGCATTTAGTTCAGTGACCTATTTGCCCCCTAACTAGATCTATCTTTGTCAAGAAGAGCTTTGTGCCCTTTTGATATCCCTACATCATCATCTCCACCGTGTGCTCGATCTCGAGATAGAGGTGATTAAAATTTCATGCTTTTGCAAAATGGAAATTTGTTTATGTGTGTGTGATATGATAATTGGGAGATATGATGGAAATTGTGTGTGTGGCATGAGTTGACGCCAAATTGTGCCTTTGAGTTGCCTATGTTTTGCCGAAATGTCGATTTATTTCCGTTTCGGCGAATTCCGGGCAAACTCTAGATCTATATATGTCCTATTTTTAGGGAAGGTCATGCCAAATTTTTGTATGACTTTGATGCATGCACGCATTTTTATAATCAATTTGTTTCTTATTACCGTGCACAGTTCACGATGGTCAGTGGAACGATGGTGGACAGGTGGTTGCTGTCGGCAGTATAGGACATGAAAGAAAATAACCGGACAGAGGTTTTATGTCCGTGTCGAAAATGCAAAGGAATAGTTTGGCTCGACCCCCATGATGATGGTCGTGTCGAAGCGCACCTGCTCATGACTGGTTTCATGGATGGTTATACTTGGTGGATAATTGAAGATGAGGATGACGATGTTGAGGACGCCGACGGGGTAGGCAATGATGGCACGGAGCAAGACAAAGAGATGATCGATAATGGTAGCGGTGAAGAGGCCGGACGTGGTGGCGGAGAAGGGGCCGAACATGGCGGAGGAGAAGGGGTCGGACATGGCGGAGGAGAAGGGGCCGAACTTGGCGGCGTAGAGAACGACATGGACTCCACGAAGCAGAGTTCGTCGGTACTATGTTCAACCGTGCGGGACCCTCATGTTCAAGCATTGCTTCGCAAGGAGACGAGTACTGAGAGAGCTTCTTCTAGAGAGGAGGCTAAGTTGGAGCAACTGGTGGTAGACTCAAACACTCCATTGTATGATGGTTGCAATCCTGAGGTGACCCGCTTGAGTTTCACGCTCCAACTCCTGAAGACGAAGGCTAAAAACAAATGGACCGACACTAGCCTCGATAAGCATCTCAAGTACCTAAAGGATGTTCTTCCCGCGGGGAATCTATGTCCTACTAGTGTTGATGAGGCCAAGCAGATCGTGTGCCCTCTTGATCTGCCACACGTTAGATACCATGCATGCATCAACGATTGCATAATTTATCGGAAGGAGCACGCGGAAAAAACAAGCTATTCGGTGTGCAATGCTTCTCGATACAAGAAGGCCGGGAAGAACTGTCCCCATAAAGTTGTATGGTACTTACCGATCACTCCCCGTCTCCAGCGGTATTTTGTAGATCCCAAGGAAGCAAAGCTAATGCGCTGGCACGCGAAGAGGAAGAAGCCCGGCGATGGAGATGATCCGAAGATGAGACACGTCAAGGATGCAAGCCAGTGGAGAGCGTTGAACAGCTTCTATCGGTTTTTCGAATGTGATGCAAGGAACATCGTGCTCGGCGCGTGTACCGATGGCATGAATCCATTTGGCAACCAGAACAACAACCATAGCACATGGCCTGTGTTTGTATGGATGTACAACCTCCCCCCTGGTTATGCGTGAAGTCGAAATACATTCACATGAGCATGCTTATTCAAGGCCCGAAACAACTAGGAAATAATATTAATTTGTATCTAGGGCTACTTTAAGAGGAGTTAGACACGTTATGGAAAACACCGGCCAAGACATGGGATGCTAGCAAAGGCGAGTATTTCTACATGAGAGCCGCGCTGATCACGACGGTGCATGACTATCTCGGTTACGGATATGTCGCATGCCAGGTGTGCCATGGATATTGCGGATGCACGCGGTGCATGGATGATACAACGTCTCAGCAGCTAACGTCAAGGAAAGATGGCGGGTCTGGGGAAATCGTGTACACGGGGCATCGAAGATGGCTCGAACAGGACGACTCATGGAGAAACCATGGAGATCTATTCAATGGTCAAGCTAAGCATCGGGGACCTCCACGTAAGTGAAGCAGTGCCGAAATCAATGAGCTGTTGAACAACTGGAAGGAGTGCCCCGCACCGGGAAAGACGATGAGAAAGGTGTAGGAGCCGCCGCTGAAGGTATGGAAGACGAGGTCTGTGTTCTGGGACTTCAAGTACTGGCACAAACTTGATACACCTCATTGCCTTGATCAAATGCATATCTGTAAGAATGTCCTTGAGAGCTTGCTCGCAACAATGATGAACATGCCGGATAAGACCAAGGATGGGCCGAAGGCAAGAAAAGACTTGCAAGATTTGAAAATCAGGGAAGATCTGCACATGCCGCCCCGTAAAATGTCAGACGAGACAGAGACGGAGACAGAGGCACGGGAGAAGAAGGGCAAGAAAATAAAGAAAGAGGATTAATGCCCCCCTTCTTGCTTCACCTTAAGTCAGGCTGAGATCGATCAATTCTTTAAGTGCCTTACCGGAGTCAAAGTTAGTTCCGGTTACTGTGGCAAGATAAGCAGATATCTAGACACGAACAAGAAAAGGTTTAGCGGGATGAAGTCCCATGACTGTCATGTGATGATGACACAGATACTACCTGTTACCCTTAGAGGGATAATGGACAAGCACGTCCGTGACACGCTTATTGGTCTCTGCAACTTTTTCGACGTCATCTCTTGAAAGTCAATCAGTGTGATGCAGCTCCGTAGGCTACAGGAAGAGATCATTGTGATACTGAATGAGCTTGAGATGTACTTCCCTCCCGCGTTCTTTGACGTGATGGTGCATCTGTGTGTCCATATTGTGGATGACATAATAGACCTGGGGCCGTCATTCCTGCACAACATGATGCCGTTTGAGAGGATGAATGGGATCATCAAAGGATTAATTCGTAACATGTCCCGTCCGAATGGAAGCATCATCCTGGGCTATGTGACACGAGAGTGCATCTCTTTCTGCGAGAATTTTCTATATGGCGCAGACCAGCCGCCCGTTGTTAGTGTTGGTTTGCCCGTTAACAAGCACGATGGGAGGCTTGAAGGAGAAGGTCACTGCAACGGTCGCAAGGAACTGCACGTGGCATACTCAGATCGACGCAGCGACTTTGATAGAGCAAACTTGGTAGTGCTACAACACCTAGAAGAGGTAGATCCTTTCGTGGCACTACACAAAGAAATTATCGCAAAGAAGTATCGTGACCGGGGGGTATGCAGGACGGGCGCCGAAGTTACTAGAGAGCACGACTCCACTTTCCTGCATTGGTTCAAAGAGCATATTATTGCTAATCTCCCGGAGGAGGGCTCTAAGGACGGATTGCTCATATAAGCCTTAGCACATGGCCCCTTGCCCAACCTCGTAACCTATCAGGCATATGATATCAATGGATACATGTTCTACACGGAGGCCAAAGATATGGACAGTGATGATCAGAACTCAGGGGTGACAATGGAATGCATGACCGACAGCAACAACGGTGCAACTGAATGATTTTATGGAAGGGTCGAGGAGATCTGGGAGCTTGACTACTCTGGACTGCACAACACGATGATGTTTCGTGTCAGATGGGCTAAGAATGTCGAAAGATAAAGCCGGATTTTCACTACCATGACTATACCCGACACCAAGAGCGCTACCGTGAACACTATCACAAAAAACGAGCCATGGGTACAAACTAAGCATGCACAATGCTTCTTCATAACCGACCCGTGCAATCCCAGCCGTGTTGTCATGAGGAGAGGCAAAAGGAACATCATTGGAATGGATGGAGTCGCCAACGAGGAAGACTACGATCAGTACGCAATACAAAAAAAGAAACATCCGTGACATTTTGGGCCGAACGAATTTTTTTTCTATCATGCATATGACACTTCTATGACGATAATTGTGACAAAACCCAGTAGCATCATAGATGTGGTGGGATCCTACTTCTATGACAAAAAATCATGACAGAAAATGGGCTTTTCGTCCTGGGCGGGCCGGAGACGCAGCTGCATGATATTCTTTGGTTCGTCCATGATGGAAAAAACCGTGGTAGAAGCGAGGGGGAGGAAAATTTCGGGGAGTTGCCGGTTACGGTGGGACGTCGGGGGCCGAGCGATGCGCGTTTCTCTCATACATGTACGCGCGTGTGTTCGAGGCGTTGGCTCTAATTGAACCCGAGCGAGGCGTTGGGCTCTAACTGAACCCGAGCAATTGCACTGCAGGCTATGCGTTACTGAACCCGATCAATCGATCGATGGCTGTTAACTGAACCCGATGGAGCGATTCCTTCGCTACTGCTGCTAACTGAAGCTGATCGATTGGATGAACAGTGAGCGTTGCGGGGGGGTTGGATGAACAGTGAGCGGTGGTGTTGCCTCTGGATGAACAGGACCCTGTGGTATGGAGGGCTGGATGAACAGTAGACGGTGGAGGGGTGGCCATGGAGGGGACAGGACCCCGTGGTGTGGAGGGCTGGATGAACAGTAGACGGTGGAGGGCTGGATGAACAGTAGACGGTGCAGGGGTGGTTGAACAGTAGCCAGTGGAGTAGCGCACGGTGGAAGCTGGATGAACAGGAGCTCGTGCAGGCTGGAGGAGGTCGACGATGAAGATGAACATTATCCCGTGGAGTCCCGTTTTGCGGTACGCCACACCCCTCCCGATCAACATGACCCCTGTTTCAACCGTAGGAGGTCCATTTCCACCGTTTTGCGATACGCCACACCCCTCCCGATCAACAGGACCCCCGTTTCGATCGTAGGAGGTCCGTTTCCTCCATTTTGCGGTACGCCACACCCCTCCCGATCAACAGGACCCCGTTTCGAACGTACGAGGTCCATTTCCTCCATTGTGCAGTACGCCACACCCCTCCCGATCAACAGGACCCCGTTCCGAACGTACGAGGTCCGTTTCCTCCATTGTGCAGTACGCCAGGCCTCGTTTCCATCGCTTGTTCCATCCAACCCGGTTGGCTCCCACGCATTCCGTTGCCTCCCAATGAACACGATGCATTCCGCTGCCTCCCCATGAACACGACGCATTCCATTGCCTCCCCATAAACACGACGCATTCCGTTGCCTCCCCATGAATACGAAGCATTCCGTTGCCTCCCCATGAACACGACGATGACGTTGTTTCTCCGTTCCGACCCAGCCATGTACACGAGCCCTCGCCGTACGTATGCGCGAGTAGGCGTTCGAGACCCCGCCTGTATGTACACATACGTGGCCGTATTTTATTTCTTGCACCCTGGCCGCTGTACGTACATGTACATGCTACATGCGCGCCTCTACTACGACACGTGCGCGCCTCTACATCCACCAGTATATATGTACGTACACGTTTGCGACCAGAATGACAATGCTACGTACACTTCGACCAGGTGGGTCCCGACTGTCAGGCACTTCCTTGTCTGCGAAGATGTAGCTAGTGGGTCCCAGCAATCAGGGGGCGAATTGTTTTTTTTTGCCCGGACGCACTTCCTTGCGTGCAAAGATGTAGCTGGTGGGTCCCAGTAGTCAGGGGTTGAATCACTTCTTTTGCCCGGACACACTTCCTTGTGTGCGAAGGTGTAGCTGGTGGGTCCCAGCAGCCAGGGGGGAAACATTTTTTTCGCGAAATACGGTGGCCCGTCCGGTGGGTCCCCACTGTCAGGTGGAGGAATAATTATTTTGCGCGTAATAAGGAGGCACTTCCTTGCTGCGGCCGTGGACCCAGCTGTCAGCCTCTCCACGCATAGTACTCTTCCGATGGAAGTCGGTCGTTGACCACATTGACCATGCTGCGCCGAGAGCACCATGGCGGTGGACGATGGCAAGGTCTAGGAAGGGGATGACACGAAGGCAGGGAAGACTCGGCAGTTGTTTCCCACGCGGAGGGGAGTACGACTGTACGAGGGTTTACTGGTTCGTCTGCCATCGCCGGAGAATAACAGCAGGTGTGGGTGAGTAGAGGGATGGCTAGGCCAGCGATGGGAGTACGGTGGGGCGGTGAGGCCTGTGCGGCAGCACAGCCGGCTGCGGGGAGGACGGAGCAGGCAGTCCCGCCGGCGCTTGTTTGAGCGGCTGGAGCAGGAAGAGCAGAGATTGAAGAAGCACGACGGCCGTTGGATGGACATCCAACCATCACTGCTTGTGCGTCAACCTTTTTTTTAGGAAAGCCTCAAATCTGTGGAAAACAGCATACAGCCCATCTGCCATTATTTCTAATAATTTACAGCCCATTTGCTAATTCTTAAGGTTTTTTTTGGAGCCCATATTCTTTTTGTTAGCATTGCAACCCATATTGTGGCCACGGTTAAAAAATTATACAAAATTTTGCATATTTCGGTGCGGTCCGAACTGTTTTTAATCCCAAAATTTCGACTCACATTCAAACTGATTTTAAAAATAAATGTATATCAATATAAAATCCAGCAAATTCTCCACGCATAAAAATTAATGTAATTTAAAATCTTGAAATAAAAAAAATATTTGAAACTAATTGCCGGTTTGATGTGTTTTAAGAATGTACAACCCATTTCTCATTACTCATGGGCCATTTTCTCGGCCAGCCGAATGAAAGCTCTCCTCGTCTTGAAAGATTTACAGCCCAACAGGTCTGATAAAGCGACTTACTTGGTAAATCACAAAAAAACTGGACTGTGGCTGTGGACCCAGCTGTCAGCCTCTCCACGTACAGTACTCTTCTGATGGAAGTCGTTCCTTGACCACGTTGACCACGCCATGCGGAGAGCACCACGGCGGTGGACGACGACGAGGCCTAGGAAGGGGACGACGCGGAGCCAGGGAAGACGCGACAGTGGAAGCCCGCGCGGAGAGGAGTACGAGGGTTCACTGGTTCGGCTGTGGTGTGAGGCTGCCGTTGCCGCAGGGCCTGGCCAGCGGTGGGAATAGTAGGGGCGGTGAGGCCTCCGCGGCAGCACAGCCGGCCACATGAGGCAGGAGCATGCGGCACAACCGGCGCTGCTTTGGGCGGCTGGAGCACGAAGACCAGAGGTTGAAGAAGCACTACGGCCGTTGGATGGACATCGTACGGTCACTGGAGCTAGAATTGTTCATATTGACTAAGTTGAGAAAGCCCTTCTCCCCATCAACTTAGTAGGCCCACAAGACAGCCTCCCACAAAGGTGGTCCTAGCTAGCCGGGGGAGTATTCATTTTTTTGTGCGTAATAAGGAGGCACTTCCGATGGGTCTGAGCTGGCACCGAGGGGATTGTTTTTTCGCGAAATACGGTGGCCCGTCCGGTGGGTCCCAGCAGTCAGGGGGAAATGATTTTTTTCACAAAATACTGGTGGCCCGTCCGGTGGGTCCCCGCTGTTAGGTGGAGGAATAATTATTTTCCGCGTAATAAGGAGGCACTTCCTTGCGGCTGCCATGGACCCAGCTGTCAGCCTCTCCACATACAGTACTCTTCCGATGGAAGTTGGACGTTGACCATATTGACCACACCGCACCGAGAGCACCACGGCGGTGGACGACAGCGAGACCTAGGAAGGGGACAACGCGGAGCCGGGCCACGGGAGGCAGGAGCAGGCGGTAGCATAGCTGGCCACGGGAGGCAGGAGCAGGCGGCACGACCGACGCTGCTTTGGGCGGTTGGAGCAAGAAGACCAGAGATTGAAGAAGCACTATGGCCGTTGGATGGACATCATACGGTCAGTAGAGTATTGACTAAGTTGACAAAGCCCTCCGTCCCCGTCAACTTAGTAGGCCCACAAGTCAGCCCAACAATATGGTGTGTCCCAGCTAGCAGGGGGGTATTCATTTTTTTGGGCGTAATAAGGAGGCACTTCCTTGCGTGCGAAGATATAGCTGGTGGGTCTGACCTGTCAGCGGGGGGAACAATTTTTTCGCGAAATACAGAGGCCCTTCCTGTGGGTCCTAGCTGTCAGGTGGAGGAATCATTATTTTGCGCTTAATAAGGAGGCATTTCCTTGCGCTTAATAAGGAGGCATATTGAAACGCTTTTGCAAGGTGGATATCATTACATCAACATTACATAATAGATGGGGATACATACAAGAGGCATACAATGCCACACAAATACAACATCATCTTACATAAGAGCACCATCCAACTACGGATGAAACACAAACAGAAACACAAACGACATCCACCCTGCTAGCCCAGGCTGCCGACCTGGAACCTAGCCCCTGATCGAAGAAGAAGCAGAAGAAGAACTCCAAAACAAGCAAACATCGCTCTCGCGTCATGATCATCGCATAACCTGTACGTGCAATTGTTGTTGTAGTAATCTGTGAGCCACGAGGACTCAGCAATCCCATTACCATGGGTATCAAGACTAGCAAAGCTTAAAGGGAAAGGAAGGGGTAAAGTGGTGAGGCTGCAGTAGCGACTAAGCATATCTGGTGGCTAACATACGCAAATAAGAGCGAGAAGAGAGCAAGCGGAACGGTCGTGAAACTAGCAATGATCAAGAAGTGATCCTGAACTCCTACTTACGTCAAACATAACCCAAAACCAGTGTTCAGTTCCCGGACTCCGCCGAAAAGAGACCATCACGGCTACACACACGGTTGATGCGTTTTAAATCGGATCTGGTGTCAAGTTATCTACAACCGGACATTAACAAATTCCCATCTGCCGCATAACCGCGGGCACGGCTTTCGAAAGATTATACCCTGCAGGGGTGTCCCAACTTAGCCCATGATAAGCTCTCGCGATCAACGAAGGATATACCTTCTCCCAGGAAGACCCGATCAGACTCGGAATCCCGGTTTACAAGACATTTCGACAATGGTAAAATAAGACCAGCAAGACCGCCCGATGCGCCGACAATCCCGATAGGAGCTGCACATATCTCGTTCTCAAGGCAACACCAGATGAACACTACGTACAACTAAAACCAGACCTCAAGTTTCCCCGAGGTGGCGCTGCAAGTGGCTCTGGTTCGGACCAACACTTAGACAAGCACTGGCCCGGGGGGGGGGCTAAAATAAAGATGACCCTTGGGTTAATTACTCCCAAGGGAAATGTAGGTGGTGAGGCAAATGGTAAAACCAATGTTGGGCCTTGCTGGAGGAGTTTTATTCAAAGCGAACTGTCAAGGAGGTCCCATAAATCACCCAACCGCGTAAGGAACGCAAAATCCGGGAACATAACACCAGTATGACGGAAACTAGGGCGGCAATAGTGGAAGAAAACACCAGGCATAAGGCCGAGCCTTCCACCCTTTAGCAAGTATATAGATGCATTAATTAAATAAGAGATATTGTGATATCCCAACATAATCCTGTCCGTCATGGAGAAATCTTCAACTTCACCTGCAACTAGCAATGCTATAAGAGGGGCTGAGCAAAAGCGGTAACATAGCCAAGCAATGGTTTGCTAGGAAGGGTGTCAAAGTTTAGAGGTTCATGGCGATATGGGAGGCTTGATAAACAGGTGATAGGTAGCGCATCATAGCGATAGAACAAAGCAACTAGCATAGCAATGATAGTAGTGAGATCCAGGGTAGAGGTCAGCTTGCCTGAAATCCCGCTAGGAAGAAGAACGAGTCCATGAAGAAGATGAATCCACAAAGACGAACCAAGCGTAGACGAACGAATCCTCACGATCGCAACGAAAACGGGAACTATCGAGAAGAAGCACACAACATGGTAAACACACCACACAAGAACAAGGAATGATGCATGACAAAGCTACATGGAGCTACTCATGGCAAGAGATGATGCAACCAAGGGCAACACATCAAGGCAAGTTTAGATGAGGCCGGGAACAACATATAACAATTCCGGTAAACAAAGGCATGGCATGATACTACTAAATGCATAGAACAAAAGTCCTTTACTAACCATGAGCCAAAAAGGATCAGAAGATATGATGGCACCCATGTAAACATAGCAAGTTTCATTAACAGATTCAGCAAACAGGGCATGGCTGGAACAACGATAAGTAGGCATGTTGGTGAGCTTGTACCACTCACCACAGAGCATTACAGGGCATAGAAAGGTAACCAACAGTAAGAATACATGTTTATGAAGCTACGCATGGCAAGAGCAGGTTCATAGGATGCATGGATCACTAGCAACAATCATGGCAACATTGAACTTAATGTTAACAGGCTGAAAGCAACATTATTTAGCAACTTTGGAGCAAGATTACAACAAGTTACAGCAAGCTATAAATGCAACCAGAGCCATGGACAGATAGAGAATGACATGTATAACAAAACATCCTTAGTGAACATCTCCATGTTATGCATAGAATGACTTGTAGCAGCAGGTTTACATAGCATCACAAAGTAATAGATTCAGCCCAGCAAAACACTAATAGCAAGTACCCTACTTAACAAGCTTGATTCACTCACCACAAATCATTGCATGAAAAGATAAGCATAGCATCAGCAAGAAGACATGCTTATGAAACTAACCAAGGAAAGAACAAATTCAAATCATGTAAGGATCAACTACAACAACCTTGGAAAAATTGAATAACATGTAAACAATCTACCCGGAAACATTTTATAGCAAAAGTAGAGCAAGAAAATGACATGCTAAGCTACTCCATAATCGCAAACAGGGGCATTAATAGATAGAGAATAACCATATGTTCAAAACATCCTTAGTGAAGTATCTCAAAATATGCTTGGATCTCTCTGTAGCATCAAGTTTACATGGCATAAAAATAACAGTAGAACAGGGACTGAAATCAGCAACATCACGAAGCCTAGTTTACATGCTTGTTCTAGTCACCACATTGATCACAAAAATACATGGCATACACCCCTGTAAAGATAGCATGATGTAGCACAAAACACATGTAGATCTCATGCTCATAAGATGCACACATCAAATGCAACAAAAATGACAAATCACCAAGTTATAACTGTTTCAGCAGATTAACATCATATAGCACTCTTGCAACGATGATTCAAGCATCAAGATGGACCCAAATGAACATGATGCAATGTAATGAAATGTAGAGCATCTCACAGCGAACATTTTGATATATCATACGCACGAAACGAAGCAGTATGCAACAAGTTATGATGCGATGAACATGGCATGATAATGTCAAAATCTCAGGGACTTGGAAGAATTTGGACCTCGCGGGAAAGTCAACGTGGACGAGGACGTGCGGGACGAGGGGATCCAGGACGCAGCGGGGCCGTTTGGATCGGATCCCGGTGGATCTTGTCCCACCTGGATGGATCTGACCGGATCCGACTCCGGCGAGGGCGGGCGGCTCCGGCGAGGTCGGCGAAGGGCGGCGGGGCGGCGCCGGCGGGGTGCCCGGAAGGCGCGGAGGGAGAGGCGCGGAGGAGGCTGTGAGGAGGCACGTCGGCAGCGGCGGAGGCGCAG